>NC_056744.1:909574269-909596769 GCF_019279795.1 Protopterus annectens | reverse complement strand
CATACATTAGTACTAGGCTAACTGCACTTGCAGGCCATTTTAAGCTTAGCCTATTACCCCATGTAAGAATCAACCACTCCATCTTGTGTCTGCAAGGTAAATATTTTAAACATTATGCCAACTTAAGGGTAAGTGGATGTGATAGTGGTAGAAGGAATGCTAGTACAGCAGACAGACAAACACTAAAACCAGGCTTATGTAGAAAGAGGAAGTAAATACAGAAAAAGTTAGGAGGAGAGTGAACAGACACATACATACAGAATCCAGACAAATGTGGAAAGAGATGGCTGGACAAAGAATAACAAATGGAGAAGGACACAAAAGGGAGGGAAAATACCAGGATGGAAATAGAGTAGAGTCCTGTCATGGTTGGATGCATGGCTGGTCTAGAGGACAACAAACCCGGGCATCAATCACCTGAGTGGCTGATGTTATGGGCCAGTTGCTGCTCCTGTGGGCAGATAGGTGAGCCTTGCCTGTCCCAAGACTTCACAGACCACAACAGACAGCACTCCATAGTACTGAGTGGGCTTAAAGCTGCCACCACACCTCAGCTACTACTAGCCTCCGTAATTAATGATGGAAGACCAGGGCAGACCCTCCAGACTGCCCTCAGAAGAGGAGCCTTACTCCTCTCCTCAGGACATGTCCTCAGAGAACTCCACCTCAATTTTGTTTTTGGGCAACACAGTTCAACAAGGTCGCTTATGGTCTCCCTGTTCAGATGGCATAATCTGCTGAGCACTCTGCCGGTGGTAGGACAGGTGCTGTCTGTACCTCCATCACTTGTGTGGATGGAGATAATGTGCAACATTGTAGGCAATGTCAGTCATGTCAGCCTTTAACACATGCACCAAGCTATAGCTGCTGCTAAACCAAGTATCACTCCCCCCTCATGTAAAGCATGTTTTTTGGTAAAAAAAAATAGGTATTTTCTGCCATGCTACACAATACGGCAATTTTATTTATTTTTGAAACAGCTCACCATTTTGTGCCTCCTCATTTGTATGGAGGTTCCTTATTTCAATGTCATTAGGAACTTAATAGCATGTAATGCATACTGAGCTATTTTACCTTCTGTGTAACTGTGTTATTTCTTTGAAATGCCCTCTTCCTTTGGATTAATGCTAACTGCATTAATTTCGGTGATATTTTACTTTAGGATTCACCATCTTAGTTCACTCAGGTGTGGGAGGTGGGCTTTTATTGACATTTGGTTTGGGCTTTCAGTTAAGCGTGGTGATGAATGTATTTTATAGGTTCATAGGTTCATAGATTAGTACTAGGCTAACTGCCTAAGTGGGCCATTTTAAGCCAAGACAGTTAACCCATGTAGGAATCAAAACATACATCTTGTGTATGTAAGGTAAACACCCTAACCATTACACCAACCTCCACTCTTTTATTAAATTATATTAAACATTTTATTTTGTGAATAGTAAAAGTCTAAATAGGCAAAATTGAAAAAAACAATATGAAAGTCTAATGTCTAACATTACTGAGTTAAAGTTAATGAATGGCAATTACACATATCCAGCAAGGGGGCTGCCCCCCCCCCCACACTCCTTGCAATACACAATGTTAATAGCTTTGCAGTCGTGTGGTAAGGGGGGTGCCCCCTGACAGACATCTGTTTTTTTACATCTCTTCTTCATAAGAATGCCTTCTTTCAAACAAACATTTACTGCTGATTTATTAAGAGCTTATTACATTATAAATACAATGTCAGCCAACATCAAATGGAGGAGGAGCTTGTTACTATGCATCCAGGTAAGTCCTAATGTAAAATATTTCCTTAATTTGTACTGTACAATGCATTATTCACATTACTGCTAACTGCACTAATTTGTCCTGTGCAGAGCACTAATCATCTATGAATCCCAGCCTGTAAATGCCTGTAGACACTTCTGATGCAATCAATAGATAGTAATGGTCAGCTAGACTAATCTTAGTTTGGTACTGTATGGTTCCACAGTGAATGGATGAATGCAAATTCAGTGAGGATCAGAATGTCCAAACTGCATTTACTGAAAAAGAACTGTTGAAAAACACTTTTTAAGTATTTTTGCGGGAGTAGCAAGCCACCCCACACACTCAAGGTGGGGGTAGACCCCAATCTTATATATACCAACTCCACAGTCACACCAACTTGAAAAGGTGAATTTCCCCCTAAAACAGAATCACTTCCAACACAATTGACTGACAGTGATTTGCTATGGAGGAACTCCGCTCTTCAATAGGTGAAAAGGTGAATTTCCTCCCAAAACGAAATCACTTCCAGCACAACTGACTGACAGCGATTTGCATTGGAGGAACTCCATTCATCAAATGGTTGAACCTCAGGCAAATGAAGCTTAAGCAAATCTATTATAATCTATTCGTATAATACCACCATATCTACAACTGCTAATTTTGCCCCCTAACACCTTGCATCCGGGGCAGTTTATTTATTTTTATTTTACATTTGTTGACCAGGATAGTCCGACTGAATTTATGTCCATTTTCAGCGGAGGCCTAGGAAGAAAAGCTCCAATGGTTGTAACATATGCATTCATCACAATGTACAGATAAAACAAGAGTCATAATAACATTGTTCAAATAAAACACACTTTACAGTAACAGTTAAATTTATACAGTCTAACAAACTTCTAATCTGGCTTAACAAATAAAAAGATATTTGGGTTCCATTTACAAACACAGTATGAGTATACTAGCATCAATAAAGAGTTAGTCAGGCTTGGAGCAGGGACATATCCAGTGAGACTTGAAATACTCCTTGAGAGCTTTTTTGAAATGCGATAGGGTGGTATCTAGGGTAATGTTAGCAGGAAGTGAGTTCCAAATTTTGTCAGAAGTGTTGGCGAACAGGGAGTCACCTGCTGAGTTTTTGGGTTTGATTGTTTGTACTACCAGTCTATTAGATGAGTGAAGTGATCTCTGGTTGGAGTGGGAATAGAGGATATTTTTCAGTGCAGGTGTATTTTCTGGTCGGTTGAGTGCTTTGTGAGCCACAATAAGTTGATTATACTGAATCTACCTGGATAGCCCTAGCCACCTGAGATACTTTAGATTTTTACAATGATGCGTTCTATAGGGGAGACCAGTGGCAAATCTAGCAATGTTATTATAGCAGCTTGAGAGTTTGTTAAGATCAGTTTTATTTAGGTTGGCAAGTAAAGGGGAAGCTTAGTAGAGGGTAGAGAGTAAATGGGAGTGGGCAATGGCAGTCCTAGCAGGTGGGGTAAGGAATGGCTTTATCCTATATAGTGAGCCCAGCTTTCTATTAATGGTTTTGATAGTTTTGTTAACATGCACATCAAACTTAAGATTGTTATCTACAATAACTCCTAAGAGTTTTGTATGGGCATCTGGTGAGATTATGGTACCATTATTAGACTTAATGGAGAGAGTTAGCGCCATGGATCTTTGGGTGGGGGAGAAAAGTAGGAGCTTTGTTTTGTTAGGATTTAGAATCAGACAGTGAGAGGCAAGCCAATTCTCTACAAGGTTAAACGTACTCTGAGTTATTGTTAGAAGCTCTGTTTGTGAGGTGCCAGTGCAGATCAACATTGAGTCGTCTGCGTATTGAATACAGTTGGCTTCAGGGATGACAGTGTGGAGGTCATTAATAAAAATGGAAAACAGAAGTGATTCCAAAATAGACCCCTGGGGGACACCTAGAGTGTTGGGTAGGAGGTTTGAGAGGTTGTTCTGCCATAAGACAGATTGTTGTCTATTGCCAGGTAGGATTCGAACCATTGGAGACAGTGATTTCCTAGAGACATTGTTGCTAGGGTGTTGATGAGAAGATGGTGGTTAACCATATCAAAAGCTTTGGACAGCTCCAATAAAAGGGCTGAGGATAGCTTGTTGTTGTTCCTGTTATAGTTTATTGCATTTGAGAAGGTGAGGAGAGCTTCAGCCCACTCTAGCTACACTTTTGCTCAGTATTCAAAGATTTTACAGGTATTACAAGTAGACTTGTCATAAACCCAGAAAAGATTCAATGTGCAGTGCTCTTTCATGTCGTAGGTAATGAAGCAAGGAATTAAATTATTGTATACTTTTAACCTGATGGACAAGGTCTGGGATTTATAATCATGGCATGCAATTCCCCTTGTGTGGCATGCAGTAAAGATACATATCATAGCCCTACACTAAAACCCTGGCTATACCATGACATAAGATCACAAACAGGTATGTGCATGGATTACTCCACATCTGTAGAAGGTATGCAAATAAAGGTCCACAGTATATTGCATGAATAGCAAACACATGAGCCACAGAGTATATTGTGACAGTGCCAGGAAGTTGGGGAGGTACAAGTGTCAATGAACTACAACCAATGACTTGTTGACCCTGTGTAGCTTATGTACTGTTCATTGTGTGAGTACAAGATGCCTGATCAACATAATTAACCTATAAAGTATGACAATGGTTAGAATCAGTGCACTACAGTCCACTATATTTGCATGTTTACAGAAGGAGACAGTAAGTCTACCATGTATATTGCTATAGGTACCCTAATATTCTATTTTACCTCCATTTCTACTACCAACCCACTCTTGTAATTCATAATGTACATCAACAACCCTCTCTGTGGAAAACTACTTTCAAAGTTTCTGGAATTAACAAGTCCCTACAATCAGATACATCTGCCCACTACTATCTTATCTGTCCTTCCTGTTGAAAATGGTCCCTTCACATGTCCCTGACATGTCTCTGTGCACCAATATCATGTGGTTCTTGTCTGTTTAAAGCAGTCCCAGAATGTATCATACACTGGCCAGAGTACTGGGTATAGCAGCATGTTATGACAACCACAAACATGATGATGACATAAGACGTACTCCAAAGGGAAACATCACAACACTCTCACCATTCACTACAATAGAATAGTAATGTCTTTCGGCTTTTCCTGGTTAGGGGTCGCCACAGCAGAGCTCCAGTCCGCTAATGATTGGCAGTGGAGTTTTACGGTGCCGAGTTGCCAGCCCGATGCCCAACATCCAAAGAAAGCACACCCATTCACGCACGCACCTACCTGAATGTCTTTAATGTCATTTGACTGAGGGGAGGACATGCAGACTCCACATAGAAGGTGCTCCAGCCGAGAATCGAATGGGAGAGCCTCTTGCTGTGAGGCGATAACGCTAACTGCTGCACCACCGCAGCCCCTATTCACTACAATAGAATGTAAACGTTATTTGTTCTGTAGGCATAGCCAGTGAGTTTGTGATGTTTATGAACTGCTTTGCTCATGTCCGCAGAACATTAACAGGGAGAAGGACCCAGAGCAGTATGACAGCTGACAAACATACATTACAAAGGTATACATATAAGGAAACAGGCGCAGTAAGAAAACCTTTCATATACAGGGTGCATAGTTAGCTATACTAATAATCACTATAGCAAAAAAGTAATAAAGAAAAGAGGATGATGGGATCCAGCTTATTAGAATTCTTATTGCATATAGCAGTTCCTTCACTATGCAGACCCCACCTCGCTATTTTTACAAATAGCTGGTTGAAGCTACCATAAAGTCACCTCCTACGTGCTTCTGCAAGGTTACCTGTATTTTCTTTTTTATTGGCACTACTGTTTAAACAAATGCTGTTTTCATGTAACAGACAAGCCTACAGGATGTTTGGGTGAGTTAGGATCAGTATATGTCAATGTAATCCTGGGGAGAAGCAGCTGCTATACAGATACCTCATTTACTTAATACAAGGCAGAGTCATCAGCTTTAAAACCTTAATGTGTGCATACATATATAGATATAGACATAGTTTCATTTTGCCATAAACCCATGAAATATGAGACTATAATCTGCAGTACAACAGTAGCATCAGAGTGCGAGCAGATGAAGAAGAAACACACACACATAGCAAAGTTATGAACTTAAGCCAGCATGTCGATAAAATCCAACTATTCTTTCTGTTGCTGTCATTCAGCATGATTCAAAGGCAGCAGAACATGTCAAAAAATAGTTTGAATCTCTTTAAGAATTACTCTTCTTTCCAGAACACATACTGGACACACCACACAATTCCTATTTAGGGGACAGTGCATGTTGTCTATGAAATGAATGAATAGAGAAAGGCAAGTTATCTGTCCTGAGAGATGAGTTTTTGTGGCTTATTGTGAGTGAAAGAAGAAGAAAAATCTACCATATATAATGCTCTGGAAATCAAGGGGTTTAGAAGTCAGTAGATGCATGTGTGAATGACCTGAGATAGAGTAAAAGAGTTTTGTAACGTGCATTATTCACTGCTAAAAGATAAAATTGTGTCTGGAATCAAAATGATCACACTGGAGGCAGACTATCGAAAGAAACTGACTCGACATTCATCTCAAAAACATAACTGAGAGAAAAGGGAGGTGTATACAATAAAATATGTGAGTTAAAATAATAGCAAATGAAGCTTAAAACAAAGAAAAATAAAAATAAGCTCACTTCTATAAATGCATTTAGTTCTTTCAGTTGCACACAAGAAGACATTAGTGCTCTGTGAGTCTACATAAGATTTTGTAAAGTACCATAAACAAAGTATGATGAAGAAAAAATCCTTTGAGTATAGAAACAGTTGAGCAGTGCCTCATGTCAGCAGCCTCTTTGTAAAACTAAGGATCTGCAGTCAAATGCAGCGCTGGATTTAGCATGCCAGTGGTGTCTTTGGAAGACTGATTTGGCATACCTCTTCACATATCAAGACTTATAAAAGGTACAAAGACAGATTTAAACAGTCAGTTATTATATTTAAGGGGGAAACCTGGCATACATCATGTGCACCACAGCATATATTAAAAAAATATATACTTTGTGCAACAAGATGTAGGTGGTGCATCAAGAACTACACAGAAAATCGGGAATTGTTCTGGATTGTCAACTTACAAACTGAGAGGTATCTAGGCATTAATGGGCATACTTCTATCAAGCCTGTTTTAAAGGAAAGAAGTCTCATTAAATGAATGTACTATATTTAATTGGTTGATGTTTTTGATAGGCTGTTTTGTATTAATTGTGTGATGATGCCTGTCTAATTAATACTGTTTTTTAGTGTTTTTTATGGTCTGAAGAAGTACAATCAGTTGTGTGAAAGCGCTTACCTTTATGCATTAAAGTCTTCTGTCAGTTTTATGATATTGGCTGTGTTTCGGTGTTTTGCTTATATTATTTGGATTCTTCTTGTTGAGACAAATGGCACAACCCTTCTGGCCATTGTCTTCAGTTATCATTTCTTTTGTACTTGACACAGTGCTTACAAATCTGATTTATGACCTCCCCATTACCGACTCTATATGTGCATTTCAGTCACTGTTACATACGATGCGGTAGCAAAAAGAAAATGCTGCAAGTCACAGTGTGCCTCAAGCACACAGTGGCCGTCATTCAGTTTGCTATTACACAGCGATACACTAAAAACAGAAATACCCTGCCTTCATAACTGAATGAGGGAATGCAGAAAGAAAATAAAGTAATGTGCAGGCAGTTGTACCATCATGACGTGTCAACAGTTTTTACAGGTAGATTTTTGAGTATAACACTAAATTGTTTGTTCAGTGCAGGATCTGTCAGCAAACCATGATCCTTCCCACATTAAGTATGATATTTTCATCAGTTAACACTTCAGGTCAATTTCTTTTAATAAGCAAAACACTCTCTTATCACTGCTTTAATCTAACTTCTGTCAGTAAGAAAGTACTGCTTACTAAAATGTTTGTAAATGTGAAAACATAGAATGCTTTCTGACTGACAGCAGACTTCATAGTTCTTAGAAATAGTTTTGGTATGAACAAGCTCTTCAAAAAGAGATCCTTTAGTTGTAGGAACATAACTTCAAGACTCACAAATGTTTTCAGAGAAATCAAACTGATATATATAGAGTTGGTTCATAGGTTCATTGGTACTAGGCTATCGGCCCTAGGGCCTATACAAGCCTAGCCATATTCATTCAATTTTAAGCACAAAATGAATACTCCAAATGAAAAGGTCATTATTTTGGTAATCTAAATGTACTACTATTTAAGAGTCTGATCCAAGGATTAGCACTACTAACATTTTTAGAATTCTTTTTTCTGCAGATGAGAGGCATAAACACAGCTGAAACAATAAATTCTGGGCAGTATTATTGCTTTATTCATTCATTCTTTCTGGTTGAGGAGCAGGAGTATGGAGGAGTGATTAGCATTTCTGCCCCTCAGTGCTTAATTCTCTGATTCTATTCTCATCTGGGGTGCAATTTCTATCAGATGAGACATGGCTTACTAACACCCATCTTATCCTCATCCCCAGCAAAACAAAACTCCTTCTCTTCAATTCTTCAAGATCAACCATGTCAACCCCTTCATTCAATATCATATCCAGACATAAAACTGCAATCACTCTAGTATCCCACACTAAACTTCGAGGTGTAGAAACTGATTATAACTTAAAATTTGATATCCACATATGTCAAGCCATTAAGAAGGTGCACAAAAAGCATGTATTTTATACAGAAATAAATAGTTTCTTACAAGAAATACAAAAGCTACTATCGCCCATACGCACCTCTTGTTCTCCTTTACTCGTCACCAATCCTAATCAACCTCAGAAAAACTGATTTAACCAAACTAGAATCTTGTTATAACAAGCTTGCCAAATACACCACAGACTCCTCATACAGGACACGTTGCTGCTGCTCTCTTAAGCAAATGAACTGGCTTGAACTCCCTCATCTATTGCTCTTTAATGAAATAACTTTTTTTCCCACAAAATTTTACATCAACCAGAAAAAGACCTGCTCTCCAGAATCTTATACAACCACACTCGAATAGTAGATATCTCCGTTCTAGTAATAAACTACTTCTGGACATCACCAGAGCTAACAGCTCAGCCAGGGAATCACTCTTAACTCGCTGCATTCCTAAAATATGGAGCACACTACCCACCCAAATATCCTCAAACTGCTCTACAGTACAATTTAAAAAACTTTTAAAATCACATTTAAGCAACTCTTGGCTCTGTCCTTGCACTTGTCCTGGCTAGATATTTTATTCCCAAACTATTACATATGTATATGTCTGGGACTGCACACTGTGAAACTCCTTAACCTACTGTAAGGAATCTGTGTACGTCTGGTTTACAAGGGCACTATCAAGCTATGTGAAATGTATTTATCAGTGTAAAACTCAGTCTAAACCACTGTTTACTATCTGTATAATGTCTGTATAATACAACATATTTTATCTGTTCTGTTGTCATTACTGTTCTTATGTTAAATTTGGAGTTTATCAATTTGTAACTTTGTTAAGTTTGTGCTTTTGACAGTTTTATACCTTTGTACATTTGTCTTATTTGAATTTTGTTATTTTTGGAGCTTTTCTCCCCAGGCCTATGCTGAAAAAGGACCTGTGACCAGTCAGACGTTCCTGGTAAACAAATCTAAAATGATAATAATAAATATTAAATAATTTGTGCAGTCTGCTTGTTATTTCTGTGTCCAGGTAGCTGTCGGGTTCTGTAAACCTCATAAAGAAACTAAAAAAACAACCGAACTCAAGAAAACAAAAAAATGATCCAAGCTGTTCTACAAGCATACTGTTTTATTGCCAAGCTGGTACCTAGGCTATTCTCCTTCTCAGGATATGACAATACTGTTTTAAAATTGCTTTCATACAGGTAGAACCCAGTTAATTATAGAAATACCAACTAATTTAACAATCATTCAGGTAACTACATGAATAAATAAATAAAAGGAACAATACCCTATAATTACAATAATTGAAATATCTAAATATATTATTTGACCTTCACATAAAAATGTTCACAACCTTACAAAATGTTTTAATTTAAACACATAAGTTAACTTCCTGATTTATTTATTCATCTATTTAATTAAAAGATTGTTAAATTAGTTGTTATTTCTATAATTTACTGGGTTCTACCTGTATAAAAATAATTTTAATAAATAACAGTGATGTCAAATCCTGAGAAAGCGATTCAGTGACAGATTGGTAATGAAATTGTATGCTTGTCGAACAGCTTGGATCTTTTTTTGTTTGTCTGTTTGATTGTTTGTTTGTTTGCTTGTTTGTTTGTTTGTTTGTTTGTTTGTTTGCTTGCTTGTTTGTTTGTTTTTTAGAGATATTGCTAAAGTGGTTAGAAAGACCTTCTACATTGCCCACCTGATCATGAAGGGATTCACATCCAGATCAAGTGAGGTCATTGTTCCCCTATACTCTTCACTTATCAGACCAATGATCGAGTACAATGCCCCATTCGGGATGTATCTCACCCGACACCTGCAGCAGTTGAAGAGACCCCAAAAGTTCCTCACCAAAAGGATAAAGGGACTCCAAAATCTGTCATATGCTGCCAGACTGAAGAAACTCCAGCTCTATTCAGTCGCATACCGCCTGCTCAGAGGTGACCTGTGCCTGACATACAAGGCCATGTCCAACCCGGAATTAATGGACATGCTCCACCTCAAAAAATCCAAATCTACCAGATCCACTAGAGCAAGCGACTTAAACCTTAGCACGGATATAAATAGGACATGCTGGAGGGATAGATTTGTCACCCAGAGACTACCTATGCTGTAGAATAAAATCCCGGTCCATGTGAGGCAGAGCACCTCGCTGGCTCTGTTCAAAAGAAATCTTGACCGGTGGATGGGAGATCGTAGGTTTACCCCGGGAATCATCTCTGTGTCACTGCTGGACAGAGGCACAACAAACTAATGGGCACAGTATTTTTTAACATAAGGGGTGGCGTAAGCCACAAAACTTTGGGCTAGGCTTATAAATGCCTTAGGGCGGATAGCCTAGTATAAACCTATGAACCTATAGGGTTCTGCCAGCTTCTCCAATTTCCTCTCACATCTCAAAGACATGCTGTTGATGGGCTGAAGATCATCCAAATTGCCTGCAGATATGTATGTTATGTGTGAATGTGTGTGTCTGTATGTGCACTTGCACATGCTATGTACACGTGTGTGTGACTGTGAATATATATGTCTGACTGTGTGTGTATGTGTGTGTGTGTGTGTGTGTGTGTGTGTGTGTGTGTGTGTGTGTGTCTGTGTGTGTGTCTATGATATAATAGTATCTCATCTAAGATTAGCCTCCATCTTGTGCCCAATTAGTTTCAGATAGAATCCTGCTCCACCATGAACCTGAGTTGGATAAAGTTGAGGATCGGAGAATGAATAAATAAAATGATGAATGGTTATGTGAGTCATTCAGACTCCTATGTACAAAAGGTAAGATTTAAACCCAACATTTGTCAGCTGATGAACTTTCGTCTCTGATGTATATTGCCATATTGTATGTGTGGATAAGGGAGAAGGGAGCACTAGAGATTGGAAGAGTTCACTACATGGTAGCTATCCATTATACCGTTTGCAATATTAAACGGCTTATTCTGTAAATGTTCAGCTCATTACTGTTTGGCTCTTGTGCTGTAAGAGGTTGATAAAGGAAAATGTATCGAATGATGCAAATAAAACCTGGAAGGACACATTCCATACACACACAAGTACAACAATATGTTTAGCTAAATTATTTACCCTGAAATGCATACGTACTACATGTGCTCAACTCAGTTCAGTACACAGACAAATTTATCAAATCAAATTCCACAGTATGACATTACATTAATTGTAATTGTTACTATGTATTTCGATTGTACTGAGATTATTTTCACCTTAGCTTGATTACTGTGTTCCTTCATCTTACTGCACTGTAATTTTTTCCTTCATATTTTACTTAATACTTTTGCAGCAAACAATAATTGTTTCAAACATGCTTTTATTTTACATTCATTAACAAACTGCCAGGTTTCATAGAGAATATTGTAAATTGTATTCACGCATTTAAGATTTCCTAATCTCTGAAAGCTCTAGCCGTTACTGTTTCATTCACCAATAACTATAAAAGGTAACTTCCCATCTGTTAGACATTATGGAAACCCTTGTAAGTATTCATCTTGCTCTTCATGGCATTTACAGGCTTTCTAATTTGTTTATAAATGATACATGAACAATATTGCATGATGCCATGCATCTGTTTAGAAAGGGTAATTTACCGAGCCTATACTTGAGTGAACAGAATGCAGACGTGTGACTTCACATAAAATATATCGTTGAAATATCAGTATGATACCACATCCTTCCAGCATTAAATTCTCTAAGGCAGAATCTTTCATATATCCCTGGCACCCTGACAGTCTAAAGGTGAGTTTTATTGTTTTTCATGTATCTCGTACAGCTGGCTGATTCTGAATCCTGTACAGGTTTCCCACAAGGCTTTGTGCATGGGTTACTATTCTTCTCTTTTACCAACATGTGACAGCACTGTGGAGCCGTATACAAGTGCAATATGCAAATAATTCCACATCACACTGCCTAGAAGAAGACAGAAACAAATTCCAAGCATGCTTCAAAACAGTCTGTCTCTTCTGTAAGACTGTATAAATAATTCCAATCCAAAATGTAGACAAAACCAAGTAAACAATTTTGCCAAGTGAACAACAAAACAAAACAAGATACACACACACACACACACACACACACACACACACACACACACACACACACACACACACACACACACACACACACACACACGTATATACAGGATAAAAAAGCAACTGGACAATTCATATACTACACTAGAGATTAAAACATACAGCATTTCAACTCCATTAAAACTTAGCACAGAATTGAATGGATAATACAGTCATGGCAGTAAAAGGATAACATTAACACTTATTTGGTAACTGAATTCAAAACCTCCAGCATATCCGGATGGTGTTATTATTTTTTGGGTCATCTAGACAGGAATGTGTTTTCCTATAAGAATTTCTGTGTACATATGTTTGTAATTCCACCTTGATCTCTATGCTGAGGGTGTCTTAGCTGTCCAGATAATGTTCTTGGTCCACTTTCAGTGACACCACACAGTATGCTAGGAGTCCTGGGTTTGAATCCCAAATGAGAGTCAATATTAACCTTACACTTTAGGATTCTAACAGTGTCTAAACAGAGGGCTTTCTCCATATTTGTATGCATTTGTAATTTGAATTAAAACATGTACGTTCACTGTATTCAGAACTCTGATTCATCAGCCATTATCTGAATACAGTAAAAAAGGCAAATCAAAAACCAGGAATACTATACAGTCCAAAATGCGACCTCTCTGCTGAGTACAGAAAAACTATAAACATTCCCATTTTATTACTAAAACTATTTTTATGGATCAGATCTGCATAGTAGCCATTCCACAAAATTAATTACAAAAGCAGAAGCTGCCTGTCATACATATATATATATATATATATATATATATATATATATATATATATATATATATATATACATATATACATATCTATAATATAAGAGAGAGAGAGAGAGACCAAATTCTGAGACTGCACAGCATATGAACATAGCAACAATACTAGGCAAGTAGTCACGAGGACCATATGCTGCATACTCATATACACTTTTGAAAGATGTTCTTACCCCCCTTTGTCAAGCATTTAATGCTGCTCACCTCACAAATCGAGTGGGGCCATACATGACAACCCTGGTGTAAAAATGAGTCTACTAACCTTAAAGGTGGAATTCCCAAGCTATGATGTACCGTGATCTTGTGCGGAAACATATTCACACTTTTCAATCCCCAGTGTCCATGATCAGTCAGGCCACAGTTCAGCCAAATCAACCAGATGTTTTTCTTTTGTTTGTTGTGTTGTGTGTGTTGTTTTGTTTTGCTTTGTACACACATACATACATACAATGGATATAAAAAGTTTACACACCCATGTTAAAATGTAAATCATTTCAAAACATTTCCCAACTTTAATGTGATCTATAACCTGTACAATTCAATGGAAAAACAAAGAAATCAGTTAGGGGTAAAATATAAAAAATAAAAAAATGTACAATACTCTGGTTGCATAAGTGTGCACTAATATTTTGTTGTGTGTGCACACCCTTAAAGTAATACTTTGTTGAAGAACCTTTTGATTTAATTACAGCATTCAGTCTTGTTGGGTAGGAGTCTATCAGCATGGCACATCTTGACTTGACAATATTTGCCCACTCTTCCTTGCAACAGTGTTCCAAATCTGTCAGATTACAAGGGTATCTCTTGTGCACAGCTCTCTTCAGGTCACCTCACAGATTTCCTATTGGATTTAAGTCTGGGCTCTGGCTGGACCATTCCAAAACTTTAATTTTATTCATGTGAAGCCATTCTTTTGTTGATTTGGATGTATGCTTGGGGTCATTGCCGTGTTGGCCAAAAAGTTCAACCTTGGTCTCATCAGACCATAACACATTTTCCCACATGCTTTTGGCTGTCTTGATGTATTGTTTTGCAAATTTTAGCCAGGTCTGGATGTTTTTCTGTGTAAGAAAATGCTTCCAGCTTGCAACCCTCCCTATAGTCCAGACATATGGAGAATACGGGAGATTGTTGTCACATGTAGTACACAAGCAGTACTTGCCAGAAATTCCTGCAGCTCCTGTTGCTGTAGGTCTCTTGGCAGCCTCCCTGACCAGTTTTTGTCTTGTCTTTTCATCAATTTTGGAGGGACATCCAGTTCTTTGCAGTGTCACTGTTGTCCCATATTTTTGCCACTTTTTAATGACTGTCTTCTCTGCGTTCCATGGTATATCCAATGTTGTGGAAATTTTTTGAACCCGTCTCCTTATTGATACCTTTCAACAATGAGATCCTTTTGATGCTTTGTAAGCTCTCTGTGAACCATGGCTTTTGCTGTAGCAGGCAACTGAGTAAATGTCAGGAAAATCCTACTAGGACAGCTGAACCTTATTTGGGGTTAATCAGAGTTTCTTTAATTGATGGCAGGTATGTACCCAAGAAAATTGAATGATGTAATTAAATCAAAAGGTGCTTCAACAAAGTATTAGTTTAAGGGTGTGCACATAACAAAGTATTAGTTTAAGGGTGTGCACACTTATGCAACCAGCATACTGTACGTTTTTTATTTTTTATATTTTTCCCCTAACAGATTTGTTTGTTTTTCAATTGAATTGTACAGGTTATAGGTCACATTAAAGGTAGGAAATGTTTTGAAATGATTTATTGTGGCCTCAGTTTTATGTCACAAAAACCTGGCATTTTAATAGGGGTGTGTAAACTTCTTATATCCTATATATATATATATATATATATATATATATATATATATATATATATATATATATATATATATATATATATATATATATATATATATGTGTGTGTGTGTGTGTGCGTGTGTGTGTGTGTGTGTGTGTGTGTGTGTGTGTGTGTCAATTGAAAGGAAATGAATGACTTAATTGTCTGTGTAGTTATGGCACTGTGTAGTAGTGTGATTGATTTTTCTTCTGTTATGAAACCATCTATTTTGGGGGGGTTCTGTTTTATGAGAAATATTGGTATTGTAAAATATATCAAAGATCAGTTGTATGAAAGTCTATTACTTCAATACTAATTGTTTGAAATCAAAATGGGGATCCCCTTCCCCTGTAGGTGTATTACCTCAGAAATAGTATATTAAAAGAAGAGGTGTAGGGATAAAGTGCTATGCACAGGGTCATGCGGTTAGATTTGCATCTTCAGAAAATATTGGTCCCAAACTACCCATTTAATGAGATTGCAAGTAGTGGTTTTACACATTTGTTTCTTTACTTTCCAAATCAAACATGAAAGGAATAATTGCAACATATAACACTAAACCCTGTGAAAAAAGATTTGTTTTATACAAAGACATCTGAATAGGAAAAGATAGGATGAAAAGCAAAAGTAAAGAGAACAAAATATGTATGGGCAGTCTACATGCCAGCAAGATTAGATTGCCCCAGTCTGATATTCCAAGTATCTCTTTCTGGATTAGCTTCCCTGCACATTCTGGGGGTGACATTTTTTAAGCATCAGAAGCCCTTCATTGAGTTGGTACAACCATGGAGAGTTGGAATATATGTATATGTATGTAAATATATATATATATATATATATATATATATATATATATATATATATATATATAAGCTTGGGTTGTGGGGGGGTGGGGCTTGCCACCTACAAATAACAAGAAAAAGGAGTTTTTCACCCTTTTGGATTTCAGTCCTTCATCGTTCATGTTTATGAAAGAAGCATCCGAAAGAAAATGGTATAAGCCTAAACACTTGAATTCACCAAAAATAGTAAAAGTTTCATCTCAGACACATTTGGTTATAATCAGAATATTGGAATGGACATTTGTTTAAATTTAATGTTGGGGCCAGCCTGTGTAAAAAACTGATGTGCAAGGCTCTACCCAACACTACCAAATACATAATATAATCACCTCTGAAGTCACCACTATTTGCAGAAAAGGTAATTATTACTATTATTACTTTTTGCATTAAAAAGGAAAGTTTTGCCTTTTTTCAGCAAATCCAGAGAAAGCACTGTATGTGGAACAAAGTGCTTTAATTTGTCCAATTCTATCACTTGCATACCAGTGAAAGAGCAATTTCTCTAAATATCGTATCCTTTGGGAAGAGTTCTTTTAGGAGATTCCACTTGAGCTGTTTTTCAGCCCGAAATCCCTATTGTTCATCTGTTTTCTCTGTGCAAAGAAATGTTTCTGATTAGAGAATCTGCCAAAATGGTTTCTTTGCCAGAATAGTTTCCTTCATGACAGGTACTCTACAAGAAGGTATGTTTTATGAATGACAGCCTGTTTTCATATGTTGATTGCTCTGCAGAGAGGCTAGCCCCTGGTGCTCATTACATATTTAGATATATGCTGACCTGCAGTAACCCTGGACTCAAAGTCATATCTAACATCTTTAATGCTAGAAATGTTGTTCTTATTTCTTTGAGTGAAGAAAGCATTCCGTTAGAGACCATTTGTCCTGAATTATGTAACATTGCACATAAGCACATCAGACATAAACAAGGGAATTTGTTTTCATGAAATGGGTTAATTTTTGGGTAGACATTCCCAAGGACAGCCTGTGCAGTTGTTGCCTCCATGAATTAATTTCCAAATATTAAAATCCTGTGGCTTAGTTCCAAAGGTGATACACAGCTTGTAATTTAGAACCATAAGGATGCAGAAGGACATGAACTCCAGAGCCTTGATATATTGTTATGTTGTCAACACTGACAGACTTTTCATTTGGTGCATAAGGCTTGTGATCTCTCTGGGCTTGTATTGTGATAGGAAAGCATTTGAAAATATGGAATTGAACTTGCCCAAGTAATCTGATCCTCTGTATTGGATATTATACTGATGTCTGAGATTGATACCCAGTAACTGAAACATTTGAGTCTTAATGGTCAGGTGGTCCAACACCTAGCATGGACAGCTTGCAGTGTTTAAATAGTCACTCAAATAAGGAACACTAATGATGTTTTAAGACCTTAAGTATGCAACAAATGGGGCAAAACAATTCTTTCACTTCAAGTGAGTAGGCCAAATGAGAAAACTGTTAACCTTTAAAATAATATGAGATGGTGATTTTCCAAGTCATCTGTTGGATAATAGAGCGTAGATTTTTTTTTGTAATTTAAACTGATGTAGATCATAGGTGTTTGTCATCATTTTTTTTTAACAGGCGGTGTAATGATGGCAGTGGAAACTTTTAAAGGGACATTACAATTTGAGCAAACAGAGGACATTCTATTTATTTCAGCTTCTGCAGCCTTCCTTTCAAGATCTTATTCTTTTGGGCTGTCTATGAACTCCAGAGCCTTAATATATTGTCTTGATTTCAACATTGACTTTTCATCTGATGCGTAAGGCTTGTGATCACTCTCTGGGCTTGTATAATGATAGTAAAGTATTTGAAAATGTGGAATCTAGCTTGTCCCAGTAATCTGATCCTCTGTACTGGTCATATTACTGAGTTTGTCTGATTGAGAGTGATACAGACTTTACCTGTCTTGTTGGCCTTGGATCTCTCTGTCTTTCTTTAGCCAATGTAGAAAGAAGGCTTGAAAACATTTTAGTCATCCAGTCTGTGTACCTCCATAGGATTCAGGATATCTGGTTGCCTGACAAGTCACTGAAAGTCAGGTCACGAAGACATGTTGCTGAAAGTTACATTTGGTGTTTTGTATTTTTGTGGTCATTGCCTTACTTTGTTCAATAAAGAAAAACAAAATACATAAAATATTACAGTTGGTGCAGGTAACCCAATGTCATCACTGAACAAAAACTCTTATTGTATATTACACAGACCCTCCCCCATACACATAGTGGGTATGGAGATGTGGCAATGAGACAGAAGGTGATTCAATATCAGTAGCATTCATAGGAGTGGGGCAATACATAAGGAGCCATCACTTATATATAACTGCCTTCTACAAACTTCACTTATGTAACATGCTTTCTGCTTCAATGATAAACAGCTTTACTATGCCTGTTATGCACTTGAGAGGTCTGTGTGACTTCCTGTGATTAGTGTGCCCATATACAATACGACTTTATGTTCTGCAACAGCTCCAGTACACCTGCCTTCAGTAGGAGTGGGATGTGGCTGCTGTGAATTTTAGCAACCTGACTTTACTGATCTTTCTTGGAACATATCAGGCATTGAGATGTACTGGATTCCACTACAGTTTGATGGTTTTCACAATCCTAAGTACTATGTAAGAAATCAAAAAATAAATAAATAAATAAGCAGTCATTATGAAAGTCTTTATATGAAATTTATTTGCAAATAGGCACACACGCTAATGGCATTCTGTGCTGAAGTCGTTGCACTGATACTATCCAAAATCAGATAATTACTGTTAGAAATAAATGGGTAATATTTTCAGAGGTTCAAAATGAGTCAGTTTGGTTCTTTGTTAAGAAAATAAGCATTGTCTACCTTGTGTTACTCAGCCAACATGACTTGTTCACTGTAATATTAGATCACTTCAGTGCTGCAGGAAGAAAAAGTTGCACAAGCTCTTAGCAAACACGAGAACAATAGGATAGGGCTTTTGCCAGTATTATTGGTTACATATTTAGTTAAACTTTGACAGAATCTGGAAACAGTTTCAGGCTTTTAGGAATAGAATAATAGCTGTTGAAGATATACTTAACACAGAGTGATGAAATGTGGTCAGTATTCCTGTACGACTTGCAGGATTTTGTCTGATGTTTCTAAGAATTGTTTGTGTTTATACAAGCTGCGGAACTTTACTACTAATGTTACTTTTTGTGTACATCTAATATTATATGATTAGTGCTGCTCTTCATTCGGCCATAAAATAGTTGGGGAGGTAATCATGGTGAGTCTGAAAATCTTAAGATATGGACAGGTACCACCAACATAAAAATGTTACCCTTTAGCAGGCCATAAAATGGTTAGGGGGGGTAATTATGGTGAGCCTGAAAGGCCTAGGATATGGGCAGATACCACCAACATAAAAATGTTACCCTTTAGTTGGCCATAAAATGGTTGGGGGAGGTAATTATGGTGAGCCTGAAAGACCTAGGATATGGACAGATATCTCCAACATAAAAATGGTATCCTTTAGTAGGCCATAAAATGGTTAGGGGAGGTAATTATGGTGAGCCTAAAAGGCCTAGGATATAGACAGATGCCACCAACATAAAACTGTTACCCTTTAGTGGCCATAAAATGGTTAGGGGATAATTATGGTGAGCCTGAAAGGCCTAGGATATGGACAGGTATGACCAACATAAAAATGTTACCCTTTAGTAGGCCATAAAAATGGTTAGGGGGATTTTTATTTTATTTATTTTATTTTACATTTGTTGACCGGGAGAGTCCAACTGGATTACAAGTCCATTTTCAGTGGAGGCCTGGGGAGAAAAGCTCCAAGAGAACAATTTTTTACAAAACATAGTTTTAAGGACAGACGTTTGACATACAATTTCCATAGAAGAGACTTTGACATCCATATTAACTAACAGATAGGATATATTCATTCTCTACAATATGATATTAAATTTTAGAAGATATTCCTAAGTTTAAGATTCCTGTGATAGATTTACTATCAGAGTAAAAGCAGAGAGACGTAGAACAAAGCTCTGAGAGAGCAGATGATGTTCGCTATAATTGAGAAGTATAACAAATTGATTCACTATATGTCTTTGCCTGGTTTTAGTTGAGAAGGATAACAAATTGATTTAAAATATGTCTTCTCCTGGTTTTAGTTGCTTATGGAGAGCTCAACATTGCTGGGGTGGTTTTCCCTAACTCCTGGAGAGATGGGATAAGCAGTAGATTAACAGTTCTAAGTGGGTACAGTACTATGATTGGTTGGCTTAGCAGAGTTACTTAAGTTAGGTGAAGTGTTTTGCTGAGACATTAGCCAGGGGGGATACAGGAGTACAGTCGACAGGGATAATTATGTTGAGCCTGAAAGGCCTAGGATATGGACAGATGCTACCAACATAAAAATGTTACCCTTTAGTAGGCCATAAAAACGGTTAGGGAGATAATTATGGTAAGCTTGAATGGCCTAAGATATTGACAGATGCCACCAACATAAAACATGTTATCCTTTAGTAGGCCATAAAATGGTTAGGGGCAGTAATTATGGTGAGCCTGAAAGGCCTAGAATATGGACAGATACCACCAACATAAAAATGTTACCCTTTAGTAGGCCATAAAATGGTTAGGGGAGGTAATTATGATGAGCATGAAAGGCCTAGGATATGGACAGATACCACCAACATAAAAATGTTACACTTTAGTAGGCCACAAAATAGTTAGGGGAGGTAATTATGGTGAGCCTAAAAGGACTAGGATGTGGACAGATACCAACATAAAAATGTTACCCTTTATTGGCCATACAATGGTTAGGGGAGGTAATTATGGTGAGCCTGAAAGGCCTAGGATATGGACAGATACCACCAACACAAAAATGTTACCCTTTAGTAGGCCATAAAATGGTTAGGGGAGGTAATTATGGTGAGCCTGAAAGGCCTAGGATATGGACAGGTACCACCAACACAAAAATGTTACCCTTTAGTAGGTCTAAAATGGTTAGGGGAAATAACTATAGTGAGCCTGAAAAGCCTGGAATATGGACCGGTACCATCAACATAAAAAGTGGTATGCCCACATGCAGGAGGAAAGTAAGAAACTATGGAATTCATGTTAATATAGTTTATAGCAGTTGTAAGAGTCATTGAAGCTATATTCTGCTATTTTGATTTGATCCACTCAGTATTATGAAATGTATTATCCTTCATGGAAATCTGATATCATAACTAGATTAAAATGCAGCTTTTGCCTTTATTGACAAGTGGCCGTTTGAAGCCTCAGTGGAGAAACCTTTCCCTATGATGTGTTGAGCTCTGAGATTGTTGATTCTGTTAATGGAGTGCAGACAACAAAGGGCACAACTCCCTCATCTACCTCCATGCTCACTACAAGCTATACTACAGCCCTGCATATACAAAAGCTAAGATAGAAAGTCGGCAAATATAAAACAAGAACTGATATACCATGAAAAGAATAAATGTAATAGTGTAGGTAGTTTGTCTTAAAAAGCTTGTGAGTGATTAGTGAAAATGACAGCACTGTATGTCATCAATGTCATTTAACAGATATAGCTAACAAACTCTATGGCACTAGTCGAGTCAAGAAACTGGCTCCCTTCCTAAAGTTTTAGCTTTGTCTACATTGGATGAATTATTTAGCAAAGTAATTATCTGTTTTGTTACTTTGAATGCAAGTGCTTTGAGCATGACAGATACAGGCCAAGATTTTAACTTTGGAACACTTACCCTACTGAATGACAGAATTGCTACAGTGTTTTGCCAAAAAACAGAAAGAATGTCCTTATATAAATGAAGATACCAACTTACTGTATGTCTAGTCAGTAAAAACAATTGGGATACCAGTCTCATATTTATAAGTCAACAAAGGCTCATTCGCTGCCTGTCTTCTGTCTCCCCCTGAGTGTTTGAACACCAACAACTGTTAAATATCATTATTAATTGCATTCATTTAATTCCAGCATATTTCAAAGGTAATGCAAGCCAATGGCTTATTTCATCAGAATAAGTTCCGTCTCCAGTATTCTAGAGCTGTACTTTTGGGCTATCCAGTCTGTTGATTTGCTTCATAGTTCTTGCATCATGAAAAATTTACATGCAACAACATCTCAGCAAATAAACCCCTCAAGTTATTTTATTTTAGATAATCTGTTTTCTCTTCTTTTTTTTTTTTTTTTTTTTTTTTTTCAGCATTCTGTCTTGGTTGCAGCATGTATGTAATTCCAACATTTGCTTAAGGTGCTTTTGCCATTAGCTGCAATATAGTACATTAGTTTTCTTTAAAATGTAAGTGTCATCCTTCGCTCCAGCTGTTCACCCTACGTAATTCAACCATTCATCCTGCCTTGGTGATTTACACAGAAAGCCCATTTCCTTACCTAATGAAAAACTGAGTTTTTGATAGCGATTCAGATAGAGAGTAAAATGAGATTATTTCTCCATTTCATTACACGGGGAAAGGATGACAGGGTTGCAATAACTCAAGCCTC
>NC_056744.1:909484269-909571769 GCF_019279795.1 Protopterus annectens | reverse complement strand
CCCAGACTTGGGCCTCAGTTTAGTAGCTTCATTCACAATTGCAGCAGGACTGTGATCTACTGCCTGATGTGAGCCTGATTTAGTCATTTACTACAGCATTACTGGTAAATGTCTACATAGTATGGTGCCTTAGTCTGGGTGGAATTACAGTAGTGGCAGTATTGTGAATCTGCTCCAGGATTTGTGCTTCATTACTTTTTTATAATTGTATATACCTATTTTAAGTTGCATTCCATTGCCTTTCTGTTTACCTTGCTACTGTTTTCCCCTGTTCTTTGGGTCTGACCAAACCCCCACTAAGACATTAAACTAAAAGTTTCTCATATTGTAACCACAGGACAAGAGGTCCAGTTCAAATTATTCCCTAACTCTCCCACCCTTCTCTTGTTGTGGTTTTATAAGGATGTATCTCTGGCTTCTGCCTCTTATGGTAATCTGACTTCCAAAGTACCTCCTAATACTCTTTCATTTCTATCATTTCCTGTGTAACCTATTTAGGCACTTTCCCACCCATTGTTTTCCATATATCTATAATACTATGCCATCCAGCAAATCAGTAATGCATGTGAGTAAACCTCCCTTACTACAAATTGTCTCCTGCTCATTTTGCCTGACCTCTTATCTTCTTGGCTCCCTCACCATACACTGAGGGTGTCCTGGGTTATTCTGGCTCCATTCTTGGCAGATAGATTTAATTTATTGTTTTGCACTTCAGTTAACTGTTTAGAGTACTACTGCATTTGTTAGTTTTGTCTTTAAATTATTCTAAAAGTCCCTAATACTTGAAATGGTCTTGTCAAGGTACTTTGTTTAAATTGTTTTGTTGTACAATTACACTCGCAAGCAATCTTCCAAGGAGTTTTTACATCAGGAGGTTAACAGTACCCTATACAAGCACAATCTTCCAGAAAGTAAATTTTATCTATAAAACTATTCTTAGAACTGAAACCTGTAACTAGTATGGCTAAAACTAAGCCATTGCACAGATACAAGATTAGAACAATTAGTCTGCACATTAAAGAGCTCTACTATCAAATCTTAACATGATCTAACCTAGTCTAGTACCAAACCCCAGAGACTATCAAAGAGACCTCTGTTTAAGCCAGTCCATAACCTACAGTAGTCCACCCAAATACAGGTCTGGACAACATGGATATGCAACTTCCTAATTTCTCTGTAGCCCACTTAGTAGATATTTGCATCCTGAGACAATATAACAACTGTCTCATGTTCACAGACAACCATTAAAGAAACAAACACAGTGTGCAAGAGATGCACATGCACAAGTTCACTGGAAGCAAAAATCTCACATACAAAGTTGTCAAGAACACACACACTGCATCCACCACACATAGTGTCTACCACACACGCACAACCCAAGTTATGTTGATACACTAAAAAGCAATCTTACCAAGCCTCAAAGACCTCCTAAGCCTGTGAACTCCAATTCCTATCCTCCGCAATCTCCAAAGTACTCACCAAAATCTACTCCAAACACCACATATTCATCTAGACCCAGTGGAGCCCCGAGACTAAAACCCATAGGACACGTAAACACATTACTCATGACTCCTGTCATAGGAGATTAATTTATATGACACACAGATAATAATGGTTAGTTCCTTATCTGGAGAAAGAATCTGCCAAGATACACACACATTCATGTCACTACACCACAGTTTGCCTCAGTATCATTCTCTTAGTCCATGTGGGCATTAAGCTTGAGGTACATTTCCCTGGACTATATGAAAACACCAATTGCTCATCTCTCTGAATATGTCTCAGGCAGATATTTGCCTTGCTTTGAGCAGCATTCTACCTTCTCTTTTACTAACACTATCCTTCACCATAAAAACAATGGCCATCTCACCTCTGCTACTTTCCTAGACCTATCTAAAGTATTTGACATGGTCCCACACAAACAACTCATCTCTGTACTCAATAACCTATCCTTCTCTCAATCAGTCACCAACTGGTTTCAGAGTTACCTGTCTGACCGCCAGCCATCCATTGTATGGCAAAATGACATATCTCCCCAACTACCTGTCTCTGTTGGTATTCCCCAAGGATCCATCCTTGGACCCCTAGTCTTCTCTATTTTCACCACTAATCTAGCATTTGCCACGAAACATGGCACACTCATACCATATGCAGATGACTCAAACATCATCTGCTCAGCCCAGTCCCTACCCAAACTGCAAAAGGTCACATAGGATGCCTTTTCCTCTGTTGAAACTTGGCAATCCGATACCCAGTTAATACTCAATCCATACAAAACTAAACTCCTCATCTTCGAATCCACCAAACATACTCAAAACAACTCTCACTTTAACATCACAGCAAAAGACAACACCACTATCCACCCAATAGATCACACCAAATTGCTAGGAGTTGAAATAAACAACAATCTCATATTTGACATTCACATTTTCATGACCATAAAAAGGTTAAAAAAAACTAGGAGTTTTATATAGAAATAAGCAACTCCTCACCAAAGAAGCTAGGATTTCAGTTGCAAATTTGCACCTTATCTCCACCCTACTTTATGCCTCTCCAATATATACCAACCTAAGGCAATGCGATCTAAATAAACTCGAGACCTGTTACAACAAAATTGCCAAATTCGCCACCGGGGCATTCTACCACAGTCGCCACTGTCTCTCATTTACTGAACCAGGCTGGCTAGAAATCCCTCACCTCCTTCAATGGTATCAACTCGCACTCGCCCACAAACTAGTAAACGATCCTCTAAAGGTCCCATCCCTCCAGTATCTACTCCAGCCCTATCTCACCACCAGACCACTATGATCCAGCAACAAAAATCAATTACAGGTTACTAGAGCCAATAACACTGCTGGAGAAGCACTATTCTCCAGCGCTATAGCCAAATAATGGAACACCCCCCCCCACACACACACAATAACCTCTATACCATCATGCACCCACTTCAAAGCTTTATTTTAAGCGCAACTAAAAACATGCTGGCTATGCCCTTGTAACTCTCCCATCTAACTTTTCCCACTCCATCTACCCTGTACCTCTCTTCCACCCCACAAACTACCTTTGATTACAGCAAGCTCTGACCCTTCCATGCCTATCTACTTATTATACGGCAGTAACTTCTTATTGTAGCAATTGTTAATATCTGCTATGACTTTGTGGATGGAACAGATGCTAGTTATCCACTGAATGTACTATGTTCTTCATCTGTAACTGTGTTTGTAATATTTTAATTGCTAGGATTCTTAATCTGTAACTATATCTGTAATATTTTAATTTGTGGAGTTTTTCTCCCCAGGCCTCCGCTGAAAATGGACCTGTGTCCAGTCGGACATTCCCGGTCAACAAATGTAAATAAATTAATAAATAAATAAATGTCACAGTGTGAACAAAAGATGATTGACTTCAATAACTGGGTTAGTTTCTGGTGTCTTTCCAGGGGGATTCAATATTTGTCAGCATGGGAAGACATGGTTAACAAACCATGTTACTTTGCAAAGGATGGTCTACAACTGTCTCCCCTAGGTTTCTGAATACTAGCTAAAATTTTATTGACCCCCCTAAGAGCCTTTTTTAGGGAATACCAAATTGATAAACCTACTGACACTGTAAACAAAACTGAAGTAAACCTTAAGGTGTTACTGCTCAATGCTAAGAGCCTAAAGAATAAACTTCACATCCTACAAGCTCTACTCTCTCTGGAGAATAAAGACATCTGTGCCATTACTGAGATGTGGTCTAAATCCACATAAAGTACTCCAGCAGTGCAAGGCTTCAGTGCCTTCCACAAACTTAGACCTCCAGCTACTCTGGCAGGGACAAAAGGGGGAGAAGTCTCAATCAATATTAGCAACAAGCATAACTCTACCTTGGTTAAACAGGACAATGAACTCTAATTTACCCACATGCAAATCATCATAGAAAAAGTTCCATACCATATTCTACCAGTCTATATGTCACCTATTGTGTCCCTAGAACTCCATAGCTCATACCCAGGCCTACTGGAGACATTCATCATTAAAGCAAATACCCTATTCATGAGAGACTTTAACTACCCCAGTATAGAATGGGAGACATACACTTCCTCATACTTACAGACACTATGATTCCTGGACTTTATTAACACAATATCCTTCACCAGATGATGCAAACACCCACCAGTGGTTCAAACATACTGGGCCTCTTACTCACCAATATGAGAAAAACCTGCACCAACCCCCCACCCCCCCAGTACCATAGTCTCACTGTTGAGGTTGGACCATAGCACCAAGCTGTCTCCTTCAAGATAAAAATCAACTCAGTAACACCAACAAACCCTGTAACAGTTAGGAATTATTCCCAGTTAAGTAACTGTTTGTCAAAATTCAATGTCCCTCCTAAACCTGAGTTCACAGCAACCTATGCAGAATTGTTCACAGAAACCCTGTACAACCATATACATTTCTGCAAAGAGGCTGCTGTACCTACTATAAGTAAGCCCAAAACAATATCTGAAAACAAACCACACTCATGGAATCCTAACCTTAATAGAGTATATAACAAAAGAAAAAAGGTCATGGCTACAATTAGGAAGAGCAACTCTGAAAATGATAGGTGATCTCTAATTAAACTGTACACGAAACTAAGAGGACTAAGTCAAACAATGCCAATTACAAGGTCAAAATAGGTTCACAGGCTAAAGGCAACCACAAGGCCTTCTATAGCTAAGTCCAAAACCACAAAGGCAGCACACGTCAGTGTCCAAAAACCTTCACTGAGCAGAGCGACATAGCAAATTTGCTGCCTAAATACTTCCGCTCAAACTTCACCCCACAATCCCTCCCTGCCTCTACCCATATAATACCTACTAGCATAACCCCCTCCTAAATATTAACAAGGATCAGGTCCTGGCAGCACTCACTAAGGCCAAAAACACAGACTCAGTAGGGCCCAACAATAACCCAGCATGCCTCCTAATTAGCTAGAAACATGAGTTATCAGGACCACTTGAGTCACTTTTCCAATATAGCTGTAAAACAGTCTTTGTACCATGACAGTGATGAACTACAATGGTTATCCCATTTCACATGGGTGGACTATCAACAGATCCTGGAAACAACAGACCTATTAGTCTGACTAGTCTAATATGCAAAGTCATGGAAATAATTATCATGCAAATGATCAATAAAGGCATAAGCAACCTTCAGACATTGGACCAAACCCAGTCTGGCTTTGTCAAGGAAAAGTTATACCTACTAAACCTGGTGACTTCCTTGAGACGGTCAACAAGGCAATGGATAATGGGAAAATGGTGCATACAGCCTACCTGGACATGGTTGTGGTATTCAATACAATACCCCACATGAGTACAGCTGACAAATTCACAGAACTGGGTAAAACCCCTTACATAACTCATTCGATTGCCAGCTGTATCATAGACAGGACCCATGAAGTCAAGATTGGTGAGACCACCCCCACTAAGAGACCAGTCAACAGTGGGGTATATCAGGGTTCCATGCTGGAACTGCTCCTATTTGGCATCTACTTCTTGGAGGTAAAGGCTTATGTCAAGGGCCTTTGGCTGACCAAGTTCACAGATGTTTGCAAATTGGGAACTATCATAGATTCCCCCCATGCCACAAATATCTTAGAAGAAGATCTAACATACACAAATGTCTGGTCCTAAAGTCACAGATTAAAACTCAGTGCCAAGAAATGCATTGTAGGGCCTTTTGGAAAAACTGTTATGCAGGCTAATTATGCCATCAGTAAGACAGCCCTAAATGTTGACCCGGTAGTCAGGGACCTGGCAACATATGTAGACAGTATTCTGGACTTTGACCAACATCTGGCCAAGGTGGCAATAAAATCATTCTTTGTTGTCCAACTAACAAGTAAGGGCATAGCATCCAGGTTCAAAGAAGTCATAATGCCACTTTATTCAGCCCTTATCAGAGCCATCATTGAGTATAATGCTGCCCTTTGGCATGCACCTGACCAAACATAGGGAACAGTTGGAATGTCCACAAACGTTCCTTACCAAGAGAATCCAGAGTATAAACACATTGTCCTATATGGAGTGCCTTAAAACTTGATCTCTATACTCGGTCTCCTGCAGGTTACTGAGAGGTGATCTATACCCTGCATATGAGGCATCCTTGGAAGCAGATCCGATGGACCTTTTGCACTTCCACAAAATGAACAGCATCAGAACCACTAGATTCAAAGATTTAAATTTTACTTGTGACATAAATAAGACACATTGGCTACACAGATATGTGTCTCAGGGGATCCCCATATTCTGGTACAGGCTCCCCATCCCTGTGAAGCAGAGTCCACTCCTAACCTTATTCAAGCATAATCTTGACCAAAGTATGAGAAATTGGAAATTCGCCCCAGGTCCAGCACCCACGTCTCTGATAGACAAAGGCAGACAGTAATGCCCAAATTTATATACCTTCCCACATAACCTCTAGAAACTTCCTAACTAATATACCCCCTTCTAATAAATGCCCATGATACATAGGGGCAGAATATGGTTAGGTTGCATGACTAGACTTATAAAAACCCTAGTGATCATTAGCCTAGTGTATACCTATGAAACTATCACTCTCTCTCTCTCTCTATAGATATATATATATATATATATATATATATATATATATATATATATATATGTCCCCTGTACTTACCTTCTCCTACCAACATCCCACTGATAGGTTCTCGCTCTACCTTCCTTGGCTCTGCCCCTGCCAACTCTTACCAGCTTTAACTACTTCATCATCATGATTTCTACCCTTCCACCTTCTCCACTCTGCTTTTTACTTCTCCTCAACATATCCTATATCTACTACCTGTACTCAAACTCTCACACCATAACACACCAATATCTCTCTCCTCACCTATAACAAACCATCACCATCTATATTATAAATATAAACTTATCACCCTTCATAAACATTAAACCCTAACAGCAACTAACATACCCCTTCACATAATAAAGCCTAACCAATCTAACAGTTCAAAATATCTATCCAACCCAATCCAATCCAATATTACTACATCATTATCCGAGATATTCCACAATAACTAGTCCTGTCCCACCACCCCATCCACCATCCAAGTCCATACTATTCACTCCCTAAACTCCCAAAGTATAGTGAACAAAACTTCAAAACCTCCATGCCTGTCACCACACACAACAAACCAGACTTTCTATCCATCTCTGAAACTTGCTTCTTATAACACATATATTTACTCCATACATCTTTCAGAATTATAAATTCAGCAACACCTTATTTTATTATTTTCCATGGAACATACACTCATACAAACACATATAACATCATTACATGATATGCAACATTACATGCCACATCCACACATCCATATCCACTTCTCCCTGGCTACTTCTAAAATTCCTAATCCTCTAAAAAAATCCACATGAATATCAATTTTATCCTTCCATTCATCCCTCCCACCAACCTTACCTCTTACAATCCTTGCTATCCAATCCACAACTCAATCAAAAGATTCCACCACTAAAACTTCCTATCAGGATTTAGGCTCTATTTAGTCTCCCCCACCCTCATTATCTGACTCCGATAACCTTCACACCGACATTCACTTCACCCACCTTCACACCCCATACCTCATTCACCGCATACAAAAACACATACATTAAATTCTATATAAAAAAAAAAACTTCTTAAAATAACTCTCTCCTTCCTTAAAAAATCTTTAATTGAAACATTCTAAAACTCTACCTTAGATAACCTGCCGCTGCCTCACTTCAACTCAACCTCCTAACCTCTTCGACTACCAATGCTCTCACGGACTAAGAGCTAAAAAAAAAAACTTCAAACGGCTAAAAGTACTGGCTATCAGTCAGTACGGCACTCCAAAAACACTCAACAAATAAAGCTCTAAAATCAAAATAAGTTCCCTCATTCATAAGAATATCAAAATCTAAAACAAAATTCACAAAAGCTTTATTATCACTGACTGAACTTCTCCCAACTCCAAAACAGCAATAAAAAAAAACCCTCACCACCACCCTCCAGGGTCAGGAGCCACAACCCCACCCCCAGACCCAATAAGCCCAGCCCAGACATAGATTTACTTACATTTATAAATTTTTCTTCATAAATTCTAATTCTAAATTTCTTCATAATTCTCAACATTCCACTCCACCCATCTCATCCTCCCCTTCCCCTCTCTCAACACTTGCACCCTGCTGCAACTACACTACAATCCTCTTCTTCTCTCCACCATCACTCACCTACCTCACCCCTACCCCCCCCTCCCTCCTCTTTCTTTCAAACCCATACCCATATCCACCACCAAAAAAACTTCAAAAAACTTAAGCCAGGATCTTAATGCTAATGCCATCCCATCATCCCATCTTAGCATTATTAGCATAGCTCATTGCCTACCCCATCAGTATCCTAATAAACCGCCTATATCCCAAAAGCATAGTACCCCCAAATCAAAAAAATTTTTTTCATTACCCTTGCATAAAGGTGGTAATAATAACAATACAACTAATTTCCGACCCATCGCTATCCTATCTCCCATTTCTAAACTCCTAGAAAAATGTATCCAACTACAACTCCTACCATATCTCATAGACAATCACCTACTAACTCCAACACAGTATGGTTTTAGGCCTGGTCATAGCACTATGACAGCCCTCCTCTCCTTCCTGGAAACTGTAAACAAAGCCCGAGACTCTGGTCATATTGTCTTTACCCTCCTACTTGACCTTTCTAAAGCCTTTGACACTATCTCTCACAAACTTCTTCTAACTAAACTCTCTCAGCTAAACCTATCTTCTTCTTTTCATTACTGGTTCTCCAGTTACTTATCTAATAAATATCAATCAGTAAAATGGAAGAAAGCCACCTCTTCTTTCCTTGCTACCCCAACTGGAGTTCCTCAAGGTTCCATACTAGGTCCTCTCCTCTTTAATATATTCATAAATGACTTCCAAAATTCTATTCCTTTCTCAAATATCATCCAATATGCAGATGATTCAACTATTATCTGTTCTGCCACATCCCTCCCCACACTGCAAAAACTTACACAAGATGCATTCTCAATCACAGAACAATGGACAAAAAGAAATCACGTAGCACTAAATGCCTCTAAAACAAAATTAATGGTATTCACTCCCTCTAAAGTCACCTCCATCAATACAAACACTTTCTATATCACTAGTAATAACAATACATCTCTTGAACTGGTGCCTGAGACTAAATTACTTGGGGTCCAAATTGATAGTAAGCTTAAATTCAACTCCCACCTACAACTAAATATCAAAAAAACCCATCAAAAATTAGGTATGCTCTATCGACAAAATTGTTACCTCACACCCTCCACCAAAATCACTCTCTCTACCTCATTTCTTATCCCCTCCCTTCTCTATGGAGCCCCACTCTTAACTAATCTACAATCTTCCCTTAAAACAAAATCGCCAATTTTGCTACTAGCCACAAATCATCTACCCACCACTGTTCTTCTCTCCACAAACTAAAATGGCTAGAACTTTCCAATCATCTCACCTACACTCAACTGACTCTAGCACATAAACTTATTTTCAACCCCCTTCTCTGTCCATCCCTTTCCTCTGCCTTTAAAATGCACTTACCCAACAGAGTACTAAGATCTAACAACCAAAATCTAACAGAATTGCATAAACCTACTCGCCCCCCAGGTAAAAATCTCCTATCCTACGGCCTCGCACATTTCTGGAACTCCCTACCCCCATCCATTCGTATCATCTCTAACCACTTCACTTTCAAAAAATCTCTTCACTCTCACCTAATATCCCAGTGGGAATGCTCCTGTTCTCATCCATCATAATATAAACTGGCAAACTCCTTTTTCCCTCCCATCCTCTAACTTCCTATACTGCCTCTCCTAACTCAAACTCTCTCTACTTGTTCTAACCAAACTTTTTATAAATTGTATTATGTGTCATACTTTCAAGTTTGGTTAATATTTAGGACCTCTCAGTACTTATATAGAAATGTTTTCATTACCAGTATTATATCTTCTGAAACTTTCATCACCTGTCTGTACTACTTGATACATTATGCTTTAAACTGCATCATTGGAAAATATTGTAATATAACCTAAAGCCTACTTGTAACCTTGTTTCTCAAGCCATACTACATGAAATGTCTTGCTCTAATTTGTTGACTTGTAAACATTGTAATCTAATGTAAAACCTATTGTAACCTTCTTACTGGAGCTTTTCTCCCCAGGACTCCATTGAAAACGGGTTCATTTTGGCCCAATGGACTATCCTGGTAAACCAACTGCAAATAAAATAATAAATAAATAATATATATATATATATATATATATATATATAGATATATATATATATATATATATATGTATATATATATATATATATATATATGTATATATATATATATATATATATATATATATATATATAGACATATAGGTGTTTACTAGGCAAATGACCACAAGGGCCTTTTTAAAACTAGCCATACATCCTAAATCTCTGACAAGTTCTGGTACCCTTGATAAGTATAAGCAGGGGTTTGGGATATATATATATATATATATATATATATATATATATATATATATATATATATATATATATATATATATATATATATATATATATATATATATACACATATATATATATATATGTGTGTGTGTGTGTGTGTGTGTGTGTGTGTGTGTGTATGTATAATTTTTGATCTTCTGAAAAAATGAAATGATGAAGAAATTAACTTCCACTGTTTTGTATGACTAGTCCATCATTCATAGCCATGAGGTAATGAGCAGAAAGTATTCAATTTTTTTACATTTCAGTATAGTAAATGCAAAAAACGTATTACTTTTCATTCTTGACAGTATAAAAAGACCAGAATGACTCTTGCCTTTTATATTTCATAGAAAATGTTTTTGTATTTCATATTTCCCTTTCAGAAAAGTAATGACATTTTTGAGTCTCTCTCATGGAAAAAAATGCTGAGTTATCAATCTTTTTCATTTCCTCATCACCGCAAGCCATATTTTCTCACCAGAATGATTCTGTTTTAACCACGTACTTGTCTGAATGCATGGTAATCATCTGAAAATGGAAAGCTTTGGCTCAAGAAGAGCAAGCTGTATTTCACTATACATGGAATTGTTGAAAAAAAACAAAGAAGTACAAAGTGCAATATTTCAAAATATCACAGGTGAAAAAGATACAAAGTTAATAACTATTTAATACCTATGTGGTGGGGAATTTTGCATCTATTTCAGCCTATACACATCATTGCATTCCAGAGCATTTTCTGAAAAATCAGCTTAAAAAGCTTAACATAATCAAGGCTTTTCTGCTGCAGGATATCTTAGTGTCATTCTGTTAATAAATTCTTGCCTTTTCTTATCCTGCTTATCATAAGCTGGAAAGTCACTTAGTTAAAAAGTGAGACCCGAGAAAAGTCTGGACACTATAAGGAGCTATTGGTGTTAAATAGAAGTTAAATGGAAGTATATAAAACAGGCCCTATAGGCTTGAATGAGTTAATACCTTTAACCATAAAGAGGAGTAAGAAGACATGCTAGCAATGATGAAAAGAATTCAAACCATACTGTGAAACAAAAATTTACTATTTAAAATTATTTAAATGTATTTATTTAAAATAAACAAACAAATAAATAAATATATATAAAACACTTAAAGATGTGATTTATAGAAGAGTTGTGTAGCACAAAAAGCTTCATAGCACAGCTTGTGCAGAAGGCAACCCTGTCCTAGTTCATATCCAAAGGTTGCTTAGTAGTACAGTAAGTGTTTTGGTGCTGCAAGTAAAGTGTGGTAGTTGGGGGACAGGGACCTATATTAATAAGGTCCATAATCAGCTTACTGCACTGTTCACAGAAACCTACATAAGACACAAGAACAGTAAATAAGGTGCAGATGGGTGATTAATTTAGCTCTAACTTTACCCCTGTCTCCCCCTCCATCTGTCCCTCAAGATATACCTGAAATTGGCTCTTCTCCAACTATCACACAAAACCAAGTCCTAAAAGTCCTAGCAAAGGTTAAAAATATTGCATTGATGGGTCCTGACAATATCCCTGAATGCATCTTAAATAGCATGAAGTGTGTTTTAGCCACACCTCTAACAGCACTATTCAAACCCAGTCTCCATACATATTTTGTAACAAGTGAATGGAGAACAGCTACAGTCATTCCCTACATAAGGGTGGGCCTTCCATAGATCCAAGTAAATACAGACCTGTAAGTCTGGCCCGCCTCATATGCAAAGCCATGAAAAGAGTTATCATGGAATTATCCTGGAATCACAACAAAGGGAACTTCCAAACACTTGACCCATCTCAGTTTGGATTCATCAAGGACAGGACATGCGTACTTAATCTGAGGGAATATTTTGGAAAAGTTACCAACGAAATGGATGAAGTCAAAATGGTACACTTCCCATACCTCAACCTGGCCAAAGTTTTTGACAATTCCCCACAAAGGCATAGTGGAAAAGCAAATAAACTGTGAATAAACCCCTATATCACCCACTGGATTGCCATCTGGCACACAGATAGGATGCAAATAATCAAAACAGTGGAGGTTACCTCCACAAATATGCCAATCACAAATGGAGTAAATAAGTGTTCTTCTCTAGGACCCCTCCAGTTTGGCATCTACTTTTCTGAAGTAAAAGTCAATAGCAAAGGGCTCTGGCTGACTAAGTTTGCAGGTGACTGCAACTATGAACAGTCATTGAATCCCCATGTGTCTTAGCCATCCTGAGGAAGGTTTGTCTCAAATACAAAACTGGTGTTAAAATCATAGTCTAAAACTAAATGCCAGAAAAATGCATTATTATATCCTTTGAGAAGTCATCTACCCCAGGGAAATTATGGAGTGTGAAAGTATTGCATATGTATATTTGTATCAGAATGTGTGACTATGTCTATACCTCTCTGTATGTTTTGCATGAGTATCAGGGTGTATATGCAATGTATATGCCTGTGTGTATATGTGTGGGCTGTACTTTCAGACAAACTGACTGGGAAGAGTGCAGCTATATGTCATGGCTATACTGTACTCAGACAAACTGGCTGGGTAGAGTACAGCCATGATGTATAGCATGGTTTTGCTGTATTTAACTTTGCCTATCCAACAGCACCCAAGGAAGGTACATATGTGCAGGGTGAATGTGCATGTGAATATGTGGACTATGTTATTGGACAGGGTGGCTAGGAAAAGCAAAGCCACAATCTATAGCATGGCTCTGCTCTATTTGGCCTTCCCTATATAACAGAACCCAATAGAGGGATGGTTGAACAGTTGCGTGTATCGGGGGGTATGTGTTTGTCATTATCTGCAGGTATCTGAAAGAGTGTGCATGGTAATGTGTGTGTATGTTTGTGTTTGTGTGTGTATAGAAAGTATGGAAGAAATTAAATAAATATCTTTTGCAAGATCTGCATATTACTATGTCTAAAGAAGAACGAAAAGACACAATGTTCACTGGTGCATAGAAATGCCTAAAGAAAGGACAATATACAGAATGATGAGAATGTTTATAAAAATTACAATTCAAGACAAAAAGGACGACCTTTAATTGAGACACTGAATAAGAATGCAATGCTTATTAACCATTTACATATAAAGCATTGAAGTTGCCAGGCTCTGTATGCAAACATCTGCAACTACCTGGCATATTTTTAGTCACATTTTGCTTAACTGTAAGTATAAACACAGGAAATATAAAGCTCTGTTTCAAATTGTGTTTTGGAAATGCAAGCAGATCAGTAATCTATACAAGTTTGTTTGCATACAAGAAGTTAGACATGCTGAAAAGAATTCACAGTATAAAAGCACAGAGCAATTTGCATGTTCGGTCGGGTCAGCATACCCAACAGTGTAAGCAGCAACATGACTGTTTCCCCAAAGCAGTTTCAGAAAGCTATTAATGTTAGCAGAAAAGGCCTTGCAGGAGCATCACAGGCAGTTAAATAGGCAAGTAATGAAAAATAATTTAAACAATTTAATCAAAAAGCTGCAAGCTATTGTGATATTCTGCAGAAATATTCAGTATTAGTTACTGGAGTATGCTGTTTGCCAGTGGAATACTATATGAAAATACCTCCAAGTGCTCTGCCAGTAATTTACACCTAGAAGTACCGAGGACTTCTTATGGAGAGAGCAGAGGAAGAACTGAACAAAAAAAAAAAAAACTGAGGCTCTTGGTTGTTGTTTTTGTGTCTTTCGGCTTTTCCCGGTTAGGGGTCGCCACAGCGGAACTCCGCTCCGCTAATGATTAGCAGTAGATTTTTTAAGTGCCGAGTTGCCGGCCCTGATGCACAACTTTCAACGAAGGTAAACCCATTCATGCATGTCCACACAGAAGACGCTCTAGCTGAGAATCGAACAGGACAATGTCTTACTGTGAGACGGCAACACTACCACAACACCACCACCTGTATTTCCTAAATAGCTGGATCTGACAGAGATGAGTAATAACATGGTTGCAGTCATAAATTAGGACAGACAAAAAATTTGCATAGAACCCCAAAATCTTAATAATTAATGAAAATGGAATCATGTCTAATGAAGACTACTGAAGATATTATTTCAACTATGCCCACTGCCAATATTTTCTGAACTACCTATTAACCAATGCTTTTGCAAGGAAATCATACTTGATAAAGGTAATGCAGGACTATACACCTTCAATACTCAGCTGGCAATATGCATATTTATGAGATTACCCTATGGCACTTCATCAGCACTGAAAATGTTTTAGGGAACTACTACAGACATAATAGAATGTTTGGGTGGTGTGGTCAGCATAAAACATGAAATGCATGTTTAGCGAGCTACAAAAAAGCAGCATGATGCAAAACTAATCAACCTAAGAGGTAGATTAAGGAAAAACTGTCTAAACTTCTAAGAGTAATGTAAATGTATGACTAATCTCATAAATATATATATATATATATATATATATATATATATATATATATATATATATATATATATATATATTTATATATATATATATGGGTCTAGGACTATTCACTGAAAGCACATTTCACTGAAAGTCAAATGACTGGGCACAAATCACTGAGAGCTCAATTCACTGAAAACACAATTCACTGAAACACATTTCACTGAAAGTTATATATGGCCATATAGCCATGTTACAGCCGAAGCATTAACTATTACAACAAATAATTTCAGTATTACTGCAGAGGGTTTCTATGATACAGCTTGCATGCTTCATTTCACTTTATTCATATAGCTGAAACTCTAGAGACAGTCTCATCCCAGTGCCTTAGAATCTTATTATTGCAACATTACATTCTGATGCTTAGAGTTTGTCCTGAATAATTTAATACTCTTTCTTAGGTAGAAGGTTTAAAAATGACTCGGCTTGCAAGTTTCACTTGCTATCTTATATTCAGTTGGTAACTATACACACATAAATTTTGAGCAACCTATTCAGCTGAAAGAGTGGAACCAGTAGTTGACTCCCCAGTGGACCTGCCAGTCAATAATTTTAGTGGGAACTCCTGAAATAAACAACTGAAAAAAGTGCCTCAGGCTTATTAATTGTAGGCAAGTTAATTATTTTATAAAATACAATTTTCTGATCTAATATAAGACAGAACTGCCTCAGGAACATGACTTTTTGGTTGTGCTACTTTTCTACAGCACAGATCTGCTCTGTTAAATACTGTACTTTTCTATGTCAAGAGATACATCACTTAGCTGTATTATCAGTGTAAATTATCTTATCTTAATAAAACAGTTACATGTTTGGCATTTTAAGGTCAACATCAGCTTTTACAATTCATTGAAATGAGACCTGTCTATTCAAGGGTCAGGGTTTCTAGTCCATTAAAAACTCAAGCTTTCTGAGATCATAGGACTCTAAGATGGTAATTTTATCTGTCTTAACACAGTTTTAAGCTGGCCAAGAGGTGGCATTTTTTTATTACTTCATAATATTTAATTAGATTTTAGCCTGCTTTTTCACAGTTAACTTCCTGTTCTTGCCACTCTAGATAGCCCTGTCCTAGCTTCATTGCTCTTTACTGTTCCATTCTGATTTAACTGCAGAGTGCTCACTATTTTCTGTATTGTCCTGCTCAAATCTAGTACTTATTCATAGTGAAATATCTCATTACGGGTCAGCACTGGATCAAGACATACTTATATATGCCATAATAAAACATTTATTTTAAAAGTCTCCTTATATCACAGGTTTACTAGCTATAGTGACATGACCCTAATGAATTATGTCAGATTCCATGTCTAAATTTAAAAAATAACCATTCTTAACAAGTAATACTTTGTTTTGTCTATAATTACTTCATTGAATAGCTATTTGGTACCATACTGCCCTATTCAACCCCTCTGTGCTATTCATAATAGTACACCACATCACCCCATGTGAATTTGGGTAGGATCTTTCATGTCCAGTAGGAATTTATCTTTCAGTGATCATTTATAGTTGCAGAAGTTAAATCTACAGATGGCATGGATTTTTTTCCATTTTTTGTCCTACTTCCCAGGTTATTCCTGCAAGTTGAATGTACAGTACATACAACATGCAACTCAGTATTCTCTTTTTCCATGCAATGTATTGTCCTCACTTTAGCTCAGCCAGTATACTTACTGTAACCTGGGACTACCACCTGATCTCCACTAGAGGGCAACCTAGTAACAGGCAATGCCCAATGTCTTTCAGAAACGAGACACCTGACCCTTGACCTCTTAGCACTATCCTTCCAGCTATATCCATATGTACTGGATTTACTACTTGAACCACAGTTGCCTGTATCAAAGTTGTGACCACAGTTTTTATGCCAGTGGTACCAGCAAATCAAGTAATATCAGATGACTTACTATTTTTTTCTATTTATATATACATATCAAAACATAGCCGGCCTTAGGCGTGGGCCAACTAGGCAGCCACCTAACAGGAGCACTTTTCTGGTATTTATTTATTTATTTTCTGTAGTAAAGGAGCGGTTTCTTTAGTTGTTTGTGTCTTTCGGCTTTTCCCGGTTAGGGGTCGCCACAGCAGAACTCCAGTCTGCTAATGATTGGCAGTAGATTTTTAGGTGCCGAGTTTGCCAGCCCTGATGCACAAACTTCAATGAAGGTACACCCATTCACGCATGTTTCCACACAGAAGACGCTCTAGCTGAGAATCGAACGGCACAACGTCTTGCTGTGAGGCGACAACGCTACCGCAGCACCACCACGGTGTTTTTTTTACTACAACAAATAAATAAATATCAGAAAAGCACCACTGCTAGAGCTGCAACAGAGGTACCATAGAAGAAGAAGAAGTTCTGTAGTTTTTGCCTTTCTGTTTATTGGCCTGCTCCTACTGCCCATGACCTCCAAAAGTCATGAACTGAGTAGGTCACACGTGGGACAGAGGAAAAAAATCAAAAAATTCATAAGTGAGACACTGGGGCAAATTTTGCGAGCAAATCTATTTTACCAGATACAGTAACAGGCATTTCAGTTCCGTACTTCATATCCTTCAGAAAATGCATACAAACGTAAAACCTAACCTAGCAATTTTCCAAGTTTATAAGAACAATATTTAAAATCTGTCCCTAATTTTACCACCTCCAATTATTTTTGACATTGTCCATTGTTTGTGCTACGAGGTTAAGAGGCTTGCCCCTTTTATGTCTTTTTTCCCCTGGTAAACTACTGAGGATTATAGTCAGTCAAAAATGCCTGACATTGCAGTTATGTGCTTCTATAAAGAAAATATTTGTCAATGCAAAATCTGTTGTTCTACATAAAATGGTGTCCTGTCTTTGGGGGAATATGTCTAATGGATGCTTTTTGCTAATTAATCTGAATTTGCAGAACTACCTTGATTTGTGTAAGGGGAATTTGGAATATGTCAGTATGTATCAACTGTTTACATGGAACAAAGCTGAAATACAATCCATAGATGTCATGTTTAATTGCAACAGCTGGATGGAAGTGGGAATTGTCTGTAGAAAGTAACTGACTCTCTTGTTTACTTGGTTTAAAGAATCGCTGTCTGGTTCTGGACTGTTGTGCATTTGCAGAATTACTGTCATTTATATGAAGCAGCTTATAATACTTCAATGTGCAGTTATTGTTTCCACAGAACAAATCTGAAATACAAGGCATAATTTACTTTAAACATCTAGTGCCTTTGAATAACTGATGGTGAGAAAGGAATGACCATATGCAGCAAGGAGACTGCTGCCCCCCCCCCACATACACATACATACACATACTCAGCATCCCCACCACATATACAATGTCAGCTGTTACTAACGCACTCAATTAAAGCAGTATGGTCCTGTGGTGGGAGGAAGAGGTATGACAGCAGCCCCCCAATGGACATAATACCGCTTGTATTTATACAAAATTAGTGGTGGGTGTGACTGACTCATTTGAGGATGGAGATGAGGTTTGTTATTGCTCAGCCTGTGGGGTTAAAGTATGTTTTGTCAAATGCAATACCTGGCTATGATTTTTAGCTATAATTGTAGTTGAGGGGCTGTCTACAGAAAGTAACTTACCCTCTAGTTTTCTCATTTTATACAGCCTCTATCTAGTTTTGCAGGAATAGAGTGCATTTGCAGAGTTAACATGATTTCTGTGAACTTGCAGTACTTTAATGTGTGGCTACTCTTTGCATGAATGTTGACAGAACTGGCATACAATACATGGCTGTAATTTATCAGAAACATCTGGAGTGCATATAAAAGTAGTTATATACCTGCTGAGTGAGGTTTGCAGCTGTCTGTTGAAAGAAATGTATATGTTGTGCTTGTTTTTCAGTTTAAACAGTCACAGTCTGCCTTTCAGGAATAGTGTTCATCTGTGTAAGATGAAGTACTTAATAGGATATATGGCATATAGTCAGGCAAAGTAGCTGTAATTGTTAGGGCTGTCTGTAGAGCAAAATGACTAGCTGCCTGTTGTTGCTTGCTCATTATTTTGGCTTTGCAGGACTAATATGGAACATGTAAGGCAACTTGGAATACCTTTAATGTATGGCAACTGTTTGTGTGAACAACATCACAGAGCCATACCCTTGTATCACAGTTAGCTGTCTGAATTGTACATGGAAGTAGCTATAGCTGCCTATTGGGGGTGGGAGCTTAATGGATGAAACTAAATGATCCTTTTGTAACTTGCCTAGATTAAGTTCTCTGTCAAAACAATAAGGCACAAAATGCACCCCATTCCATACATATTTTCACAGCTAGGTTGTGTATATTGATTGAGACACAGGCTTAATTGTGGTGTCTGCTCTGAGCCCTACCTGGTCCAAAACCAGCCCTGCTCAGAAGTGTACACAGAAGCTTGCTGTAGCTGGTGTGGGGAGCTTGGGATGATGTCATTATTTCTTTAACTTTATATCAGATTCTATTTCAGTGAAACCATTTATTCATTACATTTTCCCTCTGTGTTTCCAGGTTCATATTTGTTTTGTATTATGTTTTTTTTTTTTCTGAGATTCATGTGATATTCCTTTATCACTTTATTTCCTTAACTTTCCTCTCAAATCTCAGTGGTCACTGCTCTTGAGTTGGGCTGGGGACAGTGTGGTAATTTTTTCTTTAAATTTCCTCACAAAAGTTGAGAGGGGTGCACAGAGGGTCAACTAAGCTTTTACAGAAGCAGCGTACTGTCTAAATGTAACAAGTTGGAAACTTTACTATTTATGTGTTTATATGTGTGTGTGTGTGTGTGTGCATGTACGTGTGTGTGTGTATATATATATATATATATATATTTATATTCATTTTCCTCACAATCAAACAACCAGATACATATACAGGTGCCTCTCTTTTGATGGAGGGTAAAGAAGCATTCCATTTATGAATGGCTGAGAGAAAATATGTTTGATTTGTTTTTCAGTTTTGTCTAAGTTTGTCACTAGAGGGGTACAAAGAAGGTGGCTATCTTTTGCAGGAAGGTTTGAGGAGGCAAGCTGTGTGCGTATGTGTGTATATATATATATATATATATATATATATGTGCGTATGTGTATATATGTGTATGAAAATATATATGTGCACATATATCAGCAGCAATTTGAAATATATGATTTTGCCACTTGTCCCTTAATTTTCATCCCAGTTTAACACCAGATGGGGATGAATGGAAATTGACTACCTCTTTTAAGGTTGTGTAAGGAGGCAAGCACTATTTCACTATTTCTTGATATGTTTATATATCACACGTGTATTTGTCTTCTGTGGTGATTCTGCACTGCTGTTTCATTAACTTTGACTATTAAACTTTGGATACAACTCACTTCCTCATTCAATAAAAAGAACAATTTAATTTCATTATGGGTGATTTTTGTTTACTCTTCCTTTGAATCAAAAGGATGGAAAAACACTAAAATGCACCTCGGTGCATTTAAACTATATGCCTTCTGGGTGTCTAGTGACCACTAGATGTCCAGTGTAATTTAATTATTACAGTGTAGTTTTGGTCAGTTAGGGTCTGTTAAAATGACACTGCGAAACCATGCTTGAAGAAGAAGATAGATTTTCTTCCCTTAATCATGACTTTTCTTCAGGCCATCATTGGATGACATTGGATGAGATGGTTGTTTAAAAACATTGTAAAATACACCTCATGGTATCTAGAACCCCCCAGCATAATGCAGTTATTTCCACTGCAGTTAATACAGTGAAGTCTTAATCAGTTAGGGTATGTTAAAAGGATTCAGAGAAAGAACAAAGCTGAAGAGCAGGACTGAATGTTTTCCCTTAATCATGATTTTTGTTCAAGTCATCATCAGATGAAAAACTGTTTAAAAATGTAAAATGCAGCTCAGAGCAACTAGAAACCCAGCTAAATGCAGTTGTTTCATATGTATTTGTGAATGAGTCATACCTCTCAACTGTACAGATTTTTACACAATGTCCAGATTTTTGCCTCGTATTTTTGGACCATTTTTCCTAAAGTTGTATTTTGTGGCAAATTAGTGATAACTCATTAAATACTGAAGTTAGAAAACACAGACAGACATTTGAGTTTTTGACTTCATACCCTTTAGAAAATTCATGCTAATGTAAAACATCTTATTCTAGCAACTAAGTTTGTAAGAACAATATTTAAAAATTGTCCCTATTTTTGGGCCTTTTTTACCCATCTTACCAGTTCTAAGAGGAGCATAGAAAAATTGGGTGTACTTTTGAAGAACGAAAGTTCACTGCTTTGAACTTCAAAAGTACACCTACACTAACATGAAAGTGCATTTTCACGAAAGTGCACTCTCGCAAACCCGCTAGACTGAATGGGCTAGCAGTCACGGACCTTAGGGTTAGGGCACGGGTTAGGGTAAGGGGATAATTAGTAGGGCTATCCCCTTACCTTGACCTGTGCCCTAACCCTAAGCTCCATAACTATCGCACCACAGTGGAAAACATTCCAAATCGGGCTATGTCCTCCACTGTGGTGCAATAGTGATGGACCTTAGGGTTAGGGCACAGGTTAGGGTAAAGGGATAGTTAGTAGGGCTATCCCCTTACCTTGACCCGTGCCCTAACTCTAAGGTCCGTGACTATCGCACCACAGTGGAGGACATAGCCTGTTTTTCGGGGTTCGGTCTAGTGAGCTTAAGCAAAACTGCACTTTCGTTAAAGTGCCCTTTCGCTTAAGTGGGGATGTACTTTCCCATTTCAAAAAAGTGAATTTTCATTGTATGAAAGTACACCCAGAAAAATCATACTCCTGACAAATGATGCAATATTTGCAAAAGGCAGAGCACATTACATAGGAAGGAAGGAAGGAAACAAAGAAGGGCAACCTCTTTCTGCAAGGTACATGTTTTTTGAATAATGAGACAAAGGAAGTATTGGGAGTAAAATGCAAGAGTGATGCTACCTGACAGCACAGTGTATTATTCACTACCTTTTGTATAATGTAATTTATAGAAGATGAGCTTACTCAGGAACTAAGTGTTTTACAAAATAAATATATACATTCTTATTTTATCCATGTGGATGTAGTTGGAAATATTACAAATGACAAAATGGGGGTGGGTTTGGCATAAGGGTTTGATTGATTTGCTGGATGAGCTGACATCTGCAGAATACTTCAGATGCAGACGTGGCATTCTAAAGTAGCCATTGAAGCGAAAGGAATGAAAGAATGAAAGGAAGAATCACTTCAACTGGACATGCAAGAAGACGTAGCTGAAGTTAATGGCTGCCCCAGGCTGGACAAAGGAATTGGAACAAGTAACTTCATAAGTGTAAGGGAAGGGGACAGGGGCCTTGACAGAAAGTTAAATGTTCTCAAGTGTTTTATATATTCTTTACATAAAGTTTTATCTTTACTGTTATTTTTCCTTTTATTTATCCTCTTAAATAAATAGATTGAAAAGGGAGAGTGAAATTTATAAGTTAGAAGCAGTTTTTTTTGTCATTCCCTTACTGTGTTTCATGATAAGTAAGAGCTATGATATTTACAGTAGGATGGCTCAAAGGGTGTTTGGTGACAAACAGTGAAAGAGAATAATCAAAGTTCTTAACAGCAAAATAGATTTTTTATTACATCCACAAGACAGTTTGGGGCCCCCAGTAGTAGGGGTAGGTTTGGTGAGAGCAGCTGGTAGTAGAGATGATTACAAGTAGAATGCATGCCAATGTCATTTTCAGTATGAGAAAAGGTAGACATACATCATTCTTCAAGACTCTAGGGCAATTAGGGTACATGGCTGGTACATCAAAGGGTCACATTTAGTGCAAGTCAATACAAGAACAGCATACAACTAATAACTGCTGTAGGGGAGAATACTAGAAACCTAAAGAACATGCCTGGAGACAAAGACTCATGGTTGATTTAATGTAGAGTAACAGTAAAACAATGCATAGCACAGGCAAAGCATTTGACTCTAAAGTGGACAAGTCAAGATGGAGGCTGTAACCATGTACTTATTTACAATCTGGGAAGGTTTATTGGAAAACATCTTACTTTCAACCAAGTGGGAGAGGACTAGATCAGAGATGTTCTAATCAGAGAGAGATATATGGGTACATAATGGAGGTCAGAAACAGAGTAATAGTAACACAGATGATGTTTAAGGGTAGGAGTGGGGTACTTAGGTGTATTATAAAGGAATCATACATAAATTAAAATCCCTGAATGTGCATATAATCCTATCAAAAGAAATGAGGTGGAAAGGGCCAGTGTTAAGGGAAGTGTACAAACAAATCCATAGCAGTAAGAGGTAATTACTTTGATTAGCCTCCACTACAGTGGGCATAGTGGAGGTGGAATGCAGCAGTAGCACTAGGATGAATATCTGACTACTTCAGAGAGACTCCATTATAATTAAAGCAGTTTTGTTTTTAGTGAGGGCAATGCAGGTTTATTTGGAAAGTTCATTCATTGGTGGGATATATTGTGTCATGAAGGGTGTTTGGCTACAATGGGGAAACAACTCTCCTAAACAAGGATTTAATACTGGGTACAGGATTTCCAAGGTGACAGACAGTGAGTGAGGAGCTGCTTGTTCTGAAGAACTCCTGCTGTTTTGCTTGCAGTTGTTTGACAGTGAATCTTTTTGGATGAATATAATGAGAATATCCCTTTCAATGTTGTGTGGCAGTCTGAAGTAATTACCTGCCTTTATTTTCCTGAAATTTACTCCATTTATTGACATGCTTCTACATTTCAAACATTTCTACATTTCTCTTTCAGTTTATAAACTGATTTCCAGCCATAAAACTGAACTCTCTCTGATTTACACCCATAAGAAAGAAACAAAGCCTGAAAGATGAACAATTACTGAAAGAGAAGAAGGAAAAATCAGTCAGCCTAGGCAGCGCTGCACTGGGACACGTGCCTCAGATGTGAAACAATGTGCCCTGATGAGTACATAATACCTGAAAGAAAACATGCCACTGTGCCTATAAACATGTGGTTAAACAGAAAAAAATCTACATTCACCTCTAACAGGACATTGGTAGCTGACTCATCATCTTACTATGCAGTCTACTCTGCTCTATGCACATGTGATCAGTTGCCCTTAGACACTGTTTGCGGGTGCTTTCCTGAAAATCTATAGCTATATGATTCGAAACTACCGAGCAGAAGTTCAAGAATGCAGATATCCTGGACCAAGTAAGTGACAGTTTCATTATTCTGGCAATAGCAGAGGAAACCAAATAGAACTATGAGCAGTGCCTACAGTCGACAATGCCTAGCACAGATTATAGATGTGTGACTGCCAATTTTATTTTTTAATTATTATCAACCTAGGGGCAGGCGGAGAAGTACTTCTCCATTATCTCTGATTTGGACTTGTATTTTAGTCTGTTGATTTGAAAATGTGTGGTTTTTCTGACAATTTAGGAGATCGTCATTACTAAATAATGACAGACATTTTAGTTTAAGATTCCATATCTTTCAGAAAATACACGCTAATGTGAAACCTGATACTCTAGCAACTCTGAGCAACATCTGAAATCTATTCTTATATTTAGGCTGTTGTCCGCATTATTTCTTTAGCTTTGTCCCTGATTCTTTAGCTAAAAGGGTGACATTTGTGAAGGGGGCATAACTCTTAACTGCTTGATTTTGCTTCACATTTTTAGACTGTTCCTCATATGATTTGTGGTATTCTGGCAAAATTTTCATTGCAATCACGAAATAATGACAGATTTGAATTTCAGACATCATATTCTTCAGAAAAGGCAGGCTAATACAAAACATGTTATTCTTGCAACTGTTTAGGTATTCAAAAGCAATATTTAAAATATGCTCCTACTGAGTCTCTGTCTTCCATTATTTGATGGGATTAGTCCCTGATTATTCATCTAAGGTTGAGAGCTATTGGGAGGCCAGGTCCCTTCAGCCCTCAGACAGTGACTTGAAATACATATTGTGTCTATTTTTTACCATTTATGACAGTCACAACTAAATATCAAAAGTGGCTGCCTGTTTAGGAATGGCGAAGGTAGCAGTTGTATCTCACTAAAAAATGTACCTCACATTTTAAGTTTGACTATATAACACTGAATCATATTATTTCATCAAAATAAAAATAACTTTGGTAAGTATGGGGGAAACAGTTACTTTATTTACTGTGCTGTGAGCTTCCTGGTTGAAGTTTTTAGGAAATGTGCCACATGTTGCCCACTTATTCCATATTGCAGAGCTAATTTTGTGTTCCATATTTTGAAGCTACAGGGATGAGAACTATGAGAGATGGTCAGTGGAATAAAGCAAATAGTCTGAGGCTGACCATAGTAAAATGAATATCGCTGTAGCTTGGTGAGGGTATGTGGGTTGTGCTTAATGTATTCAGGTTCCAAGTTCTATTAGAACAAAAATACTCATCCATCTATCTTCTTAATTGAATAAACTACTTAAAACTCCAACAAATCATCTTTGTTCTTCTCACAGAGAGGGCATCAGAGATAGAGTCTCCTAGATCTGTTAACTAAAGTGATTTTATCTGGACTAATTCTTTGTACTCTGTTTCCTGTTAGTCCTGCCAATACGAGACCTGACTCAAGCTATTTGATTTCCTCAATTTTCAAGCTCCAAGCTATAATATGTTACTGTGGTGGTGGTTTCATTATTTATGGGAAGAAACCAGATAAATCTGTCAGCAGTGGTAGCACACACTGCCCACAGCATACTATACTTGTATTTTTTTTTAATTTTATGCCCAATCATAACACCACATTTTCCCTAATTAGCTTCACAGACATAATTAACCAATCAGAAAATAATGGTCTTTATGTTTCTTCAGTTTTCCTAGACATGTCAAAAATATATGAAACTGTCTCATACCAAAACGTCTGTACCAACTAGCCACCTTAAACTTCTCTAACTCCACCCTATCATGGTTCCACAGTTACCTATCAGATGGACACCAATTTGTTAAATGGCTAGACAATATATCCAGCTCTTACCAGTCTCAGTAGGCTTACCCCAAGGTTCCATACTCGGCCCACTAGTCTTTTCAGTTTTTACAAATTATCTCAAGTCAGCCACAACATCAGCTAATATTATACAATAGGCAGATGATTCTACACTCATCTGCTCTGCCACCTCAAGCCCCCAACTCTTACAAAAAAACAGAAATATCATTCACAGATGTCAAAAACTACCTTTCCACTAAACAACTAACACTAAACCCCAACAAGATCAAACTTCTGTTATTTACCAACAATAAAACATCTCAATCCCCCACCCCATTCACTGTCTACTCCACTAACACCAAAATAGAGCCAGTTGACCACACAAAACTACTGGGCGTCACCATTGGCAAATCCTTCAGTTATGACCTGCATATATCCCAAACAATCAAAAAGATCTACATAAAACTCGAGGCATGCAATAGAGCCAAACCAATCCTCACCCAAATCACCAAAATAACCATTGCCCAAAGCCATCTACAATCCACTCTCTTATATGCATCACCAATATTCACTAACTTAAAGAAAACTAATGTAAATAAACTAGATGCCTGCTACAGCAAAATAGCCAGGTTTGCCACCAGCATCCCATACAGAGCACATCATTGTTCAGCTCTTCACAAACTAGACTGGTGGGAACTTGCAAACCTACTATGCCTCAAATGACTCATAATTTGTCACTCTCTCAACCACAGCCCTTAAGAACCTAGTAAAACCCTGCACTAGCAACAGAACACTCTGCTCATCCAACAATTTTCTTCTAAAAGTCACTAAAGCCAATAATAGCTGCAGAGATGCATTATTCTCAAAGCACATCTCCAAAATCTGGAACTCAATACCTCAGCATATTCTTGGCACAGATAACCCCTCCAAGTTCAAAAGTCTTCTCAAGGCCCATTTGACTAATTGGTTATGCTCCTGCTCATCATCAGGGTGACCCCTTAGTAAATTCTTTGCATTATTTTCTTATATCTCGCACTCTCCGACTCTTTCATTTGAAACCTCCCTCCAACATATTACCTACCTCCAACTTATTACTGTATATTTTTTATTCTAACTGCTTAACTTGGTGAGAATGCCATCCAATTTCCCTAAATGGAAACAAACAAATGCATTTTCTTTGTTGCATTTAAGTGCCAACACTTATAATGTGTAATAAGTAACCATGCCTAATGCACTATTTAAATTACTATTGTTTTTGCTTTTTTTTTCATTATTTTCAACTTAATTGTATCACTGTTTACTATGTAATCTGTTAATCTATTTTTTAAATTCTAGGTACTCATTACTTACTATGTATCTTGGAGCTTTTCTCCCCAGGGCCTCTGTTGAAAATAGGCCTTTTTTTCAGGCTCAGTCAGACACTCCCGATAAACAAATGTAAAATAAATAAATAAAATAAGATATTTGGATCCAAAGTACACACTTATTAGAACATCCTGAATTGTTTATTTGAAACTGCTCTCAGGAAAGTGAAATATGGCCTGTTACAACTAGTAAATCGAGAATTTCAGATGGATTTTTTGTCACAGTCTACCACTACATCTGGTTTTGACTTGAGGGATGCTTGACCTCTGCACAAAAAGTCAGGTAAAACTGATGTCCAGAATAAATGTGTATTACATTTGCACTGTATCAGAAGTAAGAATCCTATACATTGCACCAGAAATATCTGTCTATACAAACACACACACACACATATATATACATATATATATATATATATATATATATATATATATATATATATATATAGGTTCACTACATAATCTTGAAATTTTGAAATATCGAATTTCAAAATCTCGAGACCATGTAGCTGAAACCCCTAAATACCGAAAGACCAGAAGCGCAAAATTCAAAATACCAATGTTCAGAAATATTGAGGTAGTGGTTCTGGTGTTGCGGTTGGATATGTGGAAGTTCAGGTAACTATCTATGTGTAAGTGTGTTGGTTAGGGGCTTTAGTGTGTGTCAGTGTGTGTTGTGACTGTGATGTGTGTGTGTGTGTGTGTGTGTGTGTGTGTGTGTGTGTGTGTGTGAGTTTACCTTGTGTGTCTGTGCGATCTCGGAATTAGTATATTTTAAGTAGGGGGGTGTGGGGGGTGCAGGGGGGCTTGCCCCTCTGCTTATCTGTAGTGCAGGATGATATGTTTGATTGTGGGGGGAAGTTTTGTGTATGTGTGTGCTGGATGTGTGTTGTACGTTCGGTATTTTGAATCTCACGCTTCTGGGTATTTAGGGGTTTCGGCTACATGGTCTCGAGATTTTGAAATTCGGTATTTCAAACTTTTGAGATTATGTAGTGAACACACACACACACACACACACACACATATATATATATATATATATATATATATATATATATATATATATATATATATATATATATATATATATATAAGCTGCATTCATTCAACCCAACAATAACTGAAAAAAAAGCAGGTAAAATTGATAAAAAAATAATTTATTCAGTGTGAGATTATGGTACAGTTGGAATCTGGGAATTTACCATTTCCCCACATAGTGTGATCTCAATGTTGGTATATATAATTAGTAGGGGGTGTAAGGATGCAAAGATCCCCCTGTAAAATCATGTATAAACTGTTTTTATTTATTTTTTTGATCATCTGATGATTAATTAGTTCTGTCAGTTGCTGCTTAATCTTTTTAGTTTTTGACTTATTGCTGCAGACTCACAAAAATATACATACAGATCTACTTTGGAAGCCCGAACTTTCAAAACTTTGCACTTCATGTGGTCGAGACCATAACATCAAAGTTTTGAAAGTTCAAAACTTCAATAAAAAATGACAATTTTTTTTTTACGTTTATTCAGGGGGGCAAGCCCCCTGCACCCTCCACACCCCTGCTAATTAAACATACCAACTCTGAGATTGCACTGCAGTGAAGAGAATGCTAAATTTCCCATTCTGCACTGTACAGCAATCTCCATTTAAACCATGCAAAGTTTCAAAACTTCGATCTTATGGTCTCGACCATGTGAGGTTCGAAATTTTGAAACTTCAAGCTTCCAAAGTAGACCCATACATACATATATATATATATATATATATATATATATATATATATATATATATATATATCGATAAACAGATAACTAGACAGATAGACAGACATCAGGGATAACAGGTGCTCACCCAACTCCTGCCATATATCTATCTTCTTAAACTCACTCTCTCTTATGAATGCCTGGATTTTATCCACGTATGACTCACTCAGAAGGTAGACTATAATCTTGGTCTCCTTATCTGACCAGCTAAGTGTGGGGTCTCCTGCCTTTACAGACACTGACGTTATTCGAAGTGCCAGAACCAGAATGAAGAAAGTATTAGCAGAGCTGTGGTTTATAGGTTTAGAACTACTCCCTCTCTGGTGTGACATCACCTTAACAAACCCAGTTAACTAGCAGAGTATTAGACCAGGTACTGTTATTACTGGTAAGTGTAGGTTGAACAAAAATGCTTTGTCATCCACATGTTTTTTTTTTAAAGAAGGACATTCACATTTCATTTATATAGTGGATAAGAGTCATTAAGCAATCATAATTTATTATTACCTACAATTGCTACTGCTGTTGTGCAGTGCCTTAAGTACCTTTTTATAATTTTACATCCAAGAGGAAGATTAGCATAATGGTTAAAATATCTGCCTTACAGACACAAGGTGCAGCATTTGATTCTCATGGGATATAATTGGCTAGGCTTGAAATGGCCCACAAGGGCAGTTAACCTAGTACAAACCTGTGAATGTCATTTATACATGCCTTTTGCTGTATAGCAGCTGTATTCTTTTATTTGAAGGGGGGGGGGGGTTCTGCAGAAATAAATATTTCATGTGTGGCATATGATATTAGATGTGCAGGGATACTTCATGTTTGTGCAAACTCATATGCATATTACTGCATTTTGCTTTTTTCTGAGCATATTCACCTTTGAGTGAAACTGAGACTGTCCACATATTCCTGTCGCATGCTGGGGACTGCTGAGTACTGTTGTGGACAAAATACGTAAATGGACCTGAGTTTATGTGAAAAAGTTTAAAGTCTGTCATATTAGCTTGTGATTACTTGAGTTAGGTGATTACTTGAGTTAGGAGTCCAACAACATAGGAAACTACAAACTTGTTAAACGAAAAATAAAATAATAAAAATATTGTAAAGTAATATGAAACATTTCAAAATGATGCAAAATTATCGGGTTCATCTCAATAAATGTTTTATTTTAATCAGATTATGAGCATAGTGCCATGGCTTTGCTGAATAATGTAAAGTTGTCGTTTGTAAATGGAAATCATGACAGCAGCAGTGGAAATGACTAATAATAACTGAGAAAATAATTTTTGGTGCCATGTAGTGACTGCATACATGATAGAAATGCAGTGCTTTAATTGTGAAGTACATAAGTGGTAAGGATGTTTTTCTGGCTCAACATACATGTGTCTTTACTTGGAGATTTCTGTTTCACTGAAGAATGAAAAATGACAGTATTAGGAATACAAGACACTGATAGGGCTGGGGCAGGGTGGATCTGTTAAACGGAGTGCTTTACTCTTGTGAATGCATTTATGATAGAGCAGATATTACTGTAGCACAACTTTACTTGGCTGAACTGAGAATTGTATTTGCAATACTTAAAACCACTGTTAAGCCAGAAGACAAGCCTTAAAACAGCTATTTAGTGTTAATGTAACTTTATTTCATGTTTTCGTCAATAGCAATAGACTTCTTCAGAAATGAATTACACAAAAGAAACATGAGCTTAAATACTTGAAATAAATCATGTTAACCAATCGCAATAAAAATGCAATTAAAAGCATGTCCACTGTTAATTGCCACTCTATTTAACCTTTTAGCATCTAAAGTCCTTTAGCCAACCTATGGTCCTTCAGAAAACATTTAATATTTATGGTGTCATGTAAACCTGGTGGTTTGTCTGCCTCTAATCTTACTTACATTCAGTTTCTCTTTGCTCCACCTGATTTTTATGATTTCCTTCCCTTAAATCATAAGGTACATGTTCTACCACTGCAAAGAGAAACTTGTTATAATCACTGTACCTAATAGTATGTTTACATAGGATGTTATTTTCATTCTTTATTTTAGTGTCATAAAGATGTTCCTTTATCCTGGTGCCCAGCTTCCTATATAGCTTAAACACAAATGAGTGGTTCATACAAAGCTATGCATATTTTACCTTTAGTCTGGCAAGTATATCTTCCAGGTATTTCTATAACCCGCAGTGGTGGTGCTGCGGTAGCGTTGTCGCCTCACAGTAAGACACTGTCCGGTTCGATTCTCAGCTAGAGCGTCTTCTGCGTGGAGACATGCATGAATGGGCATACCTTCGCTGAAGGTTGTGCATCAGGCCTGGTAAGCCGGTATGTAAAAATCAACTGCCAATCATTAGCAGACCGGAGTTCCGCTGTGGTGACCCCTAACCGGGAAAAGCCGAAAGACACAAACAATTGTAAATGTTCTAACATCACGTAGGGTCCTTCATATATAAACCTACAAACAGCACAACCATTGCACTTAAAAGTGCCTTTATTTTTGTTGGTATGTGGGGCCTCAACTTTAGTGTTGTAATGTTGTAACATTTGTTTAATGTTACTTTTTATAAACAAAGAAAGGCTGTTTACCTAAGATGTCAGCTCAACTTCTTTTCCCTTCTATAATCTTCTAATTATTAGATATAATATTTCTGATGTCACTACTATCTACAGACATTTATAGGTTCATAGGTTCATAGGTTTATACTAGGCTATCTGCCCTAAGGCATTTATAAGCCTAGCCCAAATTTTTGTGGCTTACGCCACCCCTTATATGAAAAAATACTGTGCCCATTAGTTTGTTGTGCCTCTGTCCAGCAGTGAAACAGATATGATTCCCGGGGTAAACCTACGATCTCCCATCCACAGGTCTAGATTTCTCTTGAACAGAGTCAGCGAGGTGCTCTGCCTCACATGGACCGGGATTTTATTCCACAGCATAGGGAGTCTCTGAGTGATAAATCTATCCCTCCAGCACGTCCTATTTATATCCGTGCTAAGGTTTAAGTTGCTTGCTCTAGTGGTTTTGGTGGATTTGGATTTTTTGAGGTGGAGCATGTCCATTAATTCCGGGTTGGACATGGCCTTGTATGTCAGGCACATGTCACCTCTGAGCAGACGGTATGCGACTGAATAGAGCTGGAGTTTCTTCAATCTGGCAGCATATGACAGATTTTGGAGTCCCTTTATCCTTTTGGTGAGGAACTTTTGGGGTCTCTCCAATTGCTGCAGATGTCGGGTGAGATACATCCTGAATGGGGCATTGTACTCGATCATTGGTCTGATAAGTGAAGAGTACAGGGGAACAATGACCTCACTAGATCTGGATGTGAATCCCTTCATGATCAGGTGGGCAATGTAGAAGGTCTTTCTAACCACTTTAGCAATGTGAGTGTCAAAAGAAAGGCCACTGTCAACCTGGGTCCCCAGGTCCCTGATAACCTCTTCTGTGCTTAGTGGATTGCCACCTATATGGTAGCTTGGGGTTACCTTGTTTTTCCCGAAGGGTATGACTATACATTTTTGGCGTTTAACTTCAGGCCATGGCTCTGGCACCAGCTATCTGTTTCCGTGAGTCCCTTCTGAAGGATATCCGTGTCCGATGCACTTTCCACTATGGCGCCCAGTTTGCAGTCATCTGCAAACTTTGTCAGCCAAAGTCCTCCCATGTTGGCCTGTACTTCTGATAAGTAGATGCCAAACAATAGGGGGCCAAGGACCGAGCCCTGTGGGACACCACTTGTGACTGGCTTGGAGTCTGACACAGCGCCAGCAACTCTAACCCTGTGGGTTCTGTCCTTAAGCCAGTTTGCAACCCATCTTGTGACATATGGGTTTACATTTAAGCTGGTAAGTTTTTCTACAATACCCGAGTGGGGTATTGTGTTGAAAGCCTTTGCAAGGTCAAGGTAGGCTGTATGGACTGCCTTTCCCTCATCAATGGCCTTGGTGACTGTTTCAAAGAAGTCGACCAAGTTCAAAAGGCATGATCTTCCCTTGACAAAGCCAAACTGGGTCGGGTCCAATGTCTGCAAGTCCCCTATATCTTTGTTTATGAGCTCCATTATGATCCTCTCCATAGCTTTGCAGACTAGACTTGTTAAGCTTATGGGGCGGTAATTACCAGGGTCCGTAGAGGCGCCGCCTTTGTGGAGTGGGACCACAGTTGCCATACGCCACTCCTTGGGCACGTATCATGTGGTAAGGCTGAGATTAAACAGCTGCCTTATGTGCGGGTTTAATTCCTCATTTAGCTCGTGTAGCACACAGCCGGGGACACCATCCGGTCCCATTGATGCTGTGTTTTTAGCTTTAGAGAGCAGCTTTCACCTGCGCATTTGAGATGTCCGGGAGGCTACACTGGGCTGGGATAGTTATCTCACCTTTAGGGGGGGAGAGGGGGGGTGAAGTTTGCACTGAACCTGTCTGCCAGTATGTTGGCAATGTCTGTGGGTTCAGTGATTTTTGTATCATTTTGGACTAATTCTGAGCATATCTGGGAGTTTCCACCCAGGTTCCTAACATAGCTGAAAAAGGCCTTATGATTGTCCTTTGAATCTATGGCAATTTTTCTCTCAAAATTGGCCTTAGTTGATTTTATGAGTGCTCGTATTTTTTTACTAATAATGATCAGGGGTGACTTCCCTTTTATGGATTTTGTTCTATCATGTAATAGCTTTCTCCTCTTATTGTAAAGTTTGTTAATGGCTGGGGTCCACCAGACTGGACATTTGCCCTTTGTGGAAAGAGTCTTGGTTTTATTTGGGATTGCCTGATCCATGCAGTCCTGGAGGTGTTCATAGAAGGCATTTGTAAGGGCTTCCGCAGCTCGGGTTGTGGTTTCCTCTGGCTCAGGAGCCTTGAAGGATACCACACCAGTCTTGAGTAGTGTGAAGTTTGCTTTAGAGAAGTTCTTCACTATGGTCTTTTTTGTTTGGGGTGAGGGCGGGATGTGGATTTCCAGTGAGATTAGTTTATGATCAGATCTCACCAATGAGGGATATACTTCAGGTGTGGAGCATTTTGTCCCCATGTTTGTGACAATGAGATCTAGTATATTTTCTCCTCTCGTGGGAACAGTGACTAGCTGTTCCATGGCATTTGAATTTATGAACTCCAGGAACCGTTGGGCTAGAAAGTTAGGGCTTGAGTAATGTTCCCAGTCTATATTCGGGTAGTTGAAGTCACCCAATATGATGGTGTTTGGAGATACATTTATACCCTCCAGTGTCTTCAGGAAGGCTGTGTGGGGTTCCTGAGTTTGAGAGGGTGGCCTGTAGCATGCTACAATTTGTAGAGCAGTTTTGCCTATGGTTAGTTGCACCTGGAGGTGTGGGTATCCTTTATGAATATGGATACACCCCCTCCTTTTGTGGTGTGGTCCGGGTTTTGGGGCCGGAACGCATGATATGAGGTAAAACCTAATAGTGCCAGGGTGCTCTCAGGAGCCTTGAACCAGGTTTCAGTTACAGCACAGACATCGATGTTCTCCATACTGAGAAGGGCCTCGAGTGCGTGCATTTTGAGATTTAGACTTCTGGCATTGAGCAGCATTACCCTCAGTTTCTTCCCATTTTTGTTTTCTAGGGTGGTAGGTTTAGAATTTGAGCCTTGCCTAAAAGGCACTATGGGGTGGCAAGAGCCTTAGCCAATATCCGGAATCCCAGGGTGACAGGTGCAAGCCGTCCCTTGAAGCAGCGTGGCTTGTCAAGCATGTCATCCCAAGCAGACAGACACTGGATCCCCTTTGAATGACATCAGACATTAAGCCAATTGTTAAAGCTGATCATCTTGTCTCTATATTGTGGCATCATTCTTGGTGAAGGAAGGATACTGCTCAGGGTTAGGGTCATACCTGCCTGGGCTACATAATCAGAGAGCTCCTCTATGTCTCTTTTCATGTAGTCCAGGGAGGTACATCTCAGGTCGTTCACACCAGCATGGACAATGACTGTGTCATATTTGTACTTGCCGTGGAGTGACCAGTGCTTGTGTTATGTGGCGGATTCTAGCGCCCGATAGGCAGCTTACTGTGACCCTCTCCTTGTTCAGCCTGGTGAGTGGGACGTCAGTGTGTCTGACTATGGAGTCACCTATGACAAGTATGTTTGGTGTTGTATTTGGCCTTAAGGGCTGTGACTGCTTTGCACAGTGCTTTTGTGGTTTATGTGTTGCTTGTGGGGTGTCTTGAGGTAGCAGTTGTTTGGGTGTCTGCTTTGGAGGCCTCTGCTGTTTAGGTAAATTTTACTCAGAGCCTCGAGTATGTCTTTGTGTGTTTATGTGTTTGATTCAGTGGAGTGGTAGCATTATGTGAGGCTGGTTTTGTGGTGTGTGTAGTTGCCTTCTCCTCCTGTCTGGTCTTGCCAGTCCTGAGTTGAGAGAGCTCAGCCTCCAGTTTGGCTAAATAGCTGCATCTCTCAAGTATTTGTGTTATGTGGGAGGAGGAGAGGGTTGTCTGTGTACATGAGGCAGTTATAACATTGCCTCAAGATTCCCAGATTCACCAGCTGGACCGGAGAGGAGATTGACAACTGACCTTTGGACATGCTAGAATAATATTGGGAAATCCTTAATTGAAAACAAGGGCCAGTGGGGAGTGAGGGTGTAGTGCTTTTAATTTTTAGTGCTGACTTATATAATTGCTTTAGTGAGCAAGTGCCAGGTAACTTGAGTGCAATGTGTTACAAGTAACTAAATGCAAAACGACAAACAGTAACTTTCTTTCAAGTGAAACAAGGAAATAAGTACAGTAAGCAATGCAGATATCACTAGTGATCCACAGAAGCGCTGAGAAGTTGTGTATTAGGTGGAATTAGCTTCCAGGAAAATAACAAGCAAACAAACAACAAGCATATAAACAAAGCTAGATTCAGCAGGCCTGGATCTAGTCTATGCTAGAGCAAACAAGGTGAACCAATTTCAGTAAGATACAGTTCAAATATTCAGGCACTATAAACCTTTAACCAGAAATTCCCAGCTCAGAAGGGCAGAGTCCAGCCTCTTCTCCCACAAGAGTGCAGACCACGAACCTTCTTAATGTAAAATAACTGGCCTGAAGCCCAAGTGCCTAAACCAGAACTAATACACTTGGACACTGGGCTCTCAATCAGCAGTTCCCAACTTAGAAGGATGAAAGCTACCTGTCCTGCCACCACAGTGCTTGCCACAAACCTTCCTAATGTAAAACAACTGGTCTGAAGCCCAAGTGCTTAATCCAAAAGACTTGAATGATAGCTACACTTTAATCAAGTTACAACCAAGCAGTAATAAATACCATTGAATACTTTAGAGAATGTCTGGATTAGTGCTCAAGTTACACAAACAAAGCTAGATCCAGCAGGCCCGAATCCAGTCTATGCCACAGCAAACAAGGCGCACCAACTTCAGTAAGAAACAGTTCAGATATGCATGCACTATAAGCCTTTAACCAGAAATTCCCAGCTCAGAAGGGCAGAGTCCAGCCTCTCCTCCCACAAGAGTGCAGACCACGAACCCTCTTAATGTAAAATAACTGGCTTGAAAGCCCAAGTGCTTAAACCAGAATTAATACACTTTTAGAATAACAGACACTGAGCCCTCAATCAGCAGTTCTCAACCTAGAAGGATGTAAGCTACCTGTTCTGCCACAACAGTGCAGACCACAAACCCTCTCAGTGCAAAACAACTAACTGGTCCGAAGCCCAAGTGTTTAAACCAAAAGGCTTAGAATGAGTTACACCAAGCAGTAATAAATACAATTGAGTATTTTAAGATGATGCAAAAGTAAAAAGAAGTAGGTAAAAACACAAGTACAGTAAAAGCAGATGAAATTTTTTTTTTTTTTCTGAACAAGTGCTGAGATCAAAGAAACAGATTTGAGTGCTGAAACTAGAAAACTGGCTAGTTATAAGAAAAAAAAACAAGCTAGAAGGCTTCCCTCAAAAACAGAAGGGCTTGGGGGCTCAGAAGCCTACAAATAATCTGTACCACTTAACAAGAAAGGCAGGAAATAAGCTTAATTTTTTTTTCTATTTCCCAGATGCTCTCTTTGTACACAGTAGGAGTGCCTGAAATCAGAATATGATCTCACTGCACTCAGTTGAGTGAGCAAATGAGATGGGCCCAGAGGCAGGCTGAGGGGCGGGCAGTTTCAATGCCACTAAGATTAACACCAAAACAAAATCAGGGCGGGTGGGTGGAACTGAAGAGCAGAATAACTTCAGTTAAAAATTCCTTCAACACTCCTTCATACACAGTTTAAATCAAATTAAATACTGTATAATACTGTATTTTTTAAAAAAAAGTGCAGATAAAGGTACTTAAATTCTCTTATACGTCCAGTTGAATATAACCAAGTTCTTAGCTGGCCAAGCTGAAGTTTTAAAGCAGGAATTATTTCACATGCACCAGTTTAAATATGCAAGGACAGGAAATCAAAGAATGTGGCTACCCCGACACCTGTAATTACTAGCAAATAACAAAATTCAGCCAACACTAGCTTCAGTTCAAGTTACTGAAGAGCAGAATAACTTCAGTTAAAAATTCCTTCAACACTCCTTCATACACAGTTTAAATCAAATTAAATACTGTATAATACTGTATTTTTTTAAAAAAAAGTGCAGATAAAGGTACTTAAATTCTCTTATACATCCAGTTGAATATAACCAAGTTCTTAGCTGGCCAAGCTGAAGTTTTAAAGCATGAATTATTTCACATGCACCAGTTTAAATATGCAAAGACAGGAAATCAAAGAATGTGGCTACCCCCATATCTAGCCCTAGCTGTTTCCTCTGTAGAATTCTCTTTATCTTTTTGCTGAAATCCCTTTACTGCGATGGATTCAAATAGTTCTGATCTCTTGGAAATTATTTCTTGGTCATTTTTATTTAACATGTCTACTCTACAGCCTCTTTCTTTAAACAAGGTGGTAACAAAGTTTGCCTCTGCTAAAAAGTCATTGTCTTCACTTGTCATCCTAGAGGTTGTTACATACTGTCCTCCAGGTATGTTGTTTTTTTATAAAGTTAGGATGATTACTTCTATGGTGAAGATAACTGTTGAAAAAGGTACTCAAGATGGATTTTACTTATACATTTATTGTTACTATAGTCCCAATTTAAATGTACATCTAGGAAACAAAGTGTGTATCCTTCACCTCCTAATACAAATTTTAAGAAATTGGAACCATTGTTAATACTGGCTAAGATGTGGTTGGTGCTACTGAGTTCTAGTTGATCTTTCCTTATAAAAAAAAAAATCATTGACAAACCACCAATAAAAAACTAATTTCCAAGAGATCTGAACTATTTTACGCAAACATTCTCTTTCCCACCAGCCTACTACTAAGCTAGCAAAGGCTGGAGCATCTGAATACCCCATATCTACCCCTTTAGTTGTTTATAGTATCTATGATCAAAAAGAAAGAAATTATTTTCTAGTACTATTTCTAAGAGGGAGCAGTGCAATTCAACAAGAGAAGTATATATATCTGTATACTTGTGTATATATATATATATATATATATATATATATATATATATATATATATATATATATAATCTAATATATTCAATACCTTCTTGTTGGGGTAGTAAGGTAAAGAGAGACACCACGTCTAGGGTTAACATATAACAATTGCCTTCTTCATATCTATACACATCCTGAAAGGACTTAATGCTATTCAAAAAATCCCAGAAATTTCTGATGTAAGATGGCAATTCCTGAACTATAGGATTTAGTATGTAATCTAGAAACAGTGACATTCCCTCTGTACTACTGTGTGGTGCAGACACTATCGGTCTAAATCTTTGTTTTTTTTTGTTTTTTTTGGCATCTTTATGAATTTTTGGTATCCCAAACAGAATACCTATTATAGGATATTCAACCAACATAAAACTGTAGAGTTCAAAATCTATTAATCCATTCATGAGGCAGTTATACAAACAATGCTGTATATACTTAAAGCTATCATGCACTTGTTGTACAGTCACTTCTAAGTATTGTTCACTATTGTCTAACATTTTTTCAATAGCAGTGTTATATGTTTGTACATTCATGACTACTAAGCTATCCCCTTGTCTGCTTTCATGAATCTCATCTGTTTCAAGTTAGTCAGTTCATGCAGAGATTTATTTTCTTCTGTTGTAGAAATTTAAAGACTATATCACTCAGCTGTTACCATGCGCAACATAAACATTAATATAAAGTATTGCAATGCGGCTCTTCCAAAAAATACTGTCAACATTACATATACAACACAGTAATATGGGCAAATACATGATGGATATTGCAACTGTACACCAGATGGGCCTGTATTGACAAAATGTCAGGTATCATGTGTGGTACATATTGTTGAAAGAAAGCTATGACAATTTTGCTGTAACATACCTGATCTCTCTGCACTTGAAAATGCACATCTTGTTCCTCCACTGTATGTACCTGTAGTGTACAATATTAGGGAAACAATATAGCAGTGAATAGCAGTGCTATGAAATGAGGTTGAGGTATTAAAAAGACAGTTTTCACAGTAGCAGTACAGAGATACTCACCTGCCGATTCCTAGTTTAGTCCTGAAGTAGAGGGACCGGTGAATATTAATGTAAACAGCATCACAAATGTTGCTGGGACTGTTCTGTCTGTAACTCAGTTGTATCAATACATATCATTAGACTTACATCTTACGATCATCATCCTCACACTGTGTGGGTGAGTGTGCGTGGCTCAATTCTTCTGCTGTAAGTGAAAAACAGCAATACATGAATATGCATGCTACAGCAATATGCAGTGATTGTATCAATACACAGGCCTGTAAAGGCTATAAAGACATACATATTCATCCTGGAACTCCATCTTCAATCTCACCATCAGGGATGCATCCCTTCTCTGTTTCTGTATGGAGTGAGGCCAGAAATATTGTGATGTCATAAGGGCGATCAGTGGTAGTCCACCACTGGTGGCATCCCATGATCACTGATAATGTGTAACTCTGTTGACTGCATGAAGGATCATGTCCAAGCAGTCTCATTTACAGGCTTCATGGGAATGGTTGTGGCCTCCAACTGCATTGATCATGTTGGTGAGGTCTGTCAAGATCTCCAAACAGTATCACCTGAATGGCCTAGGAGACTCCTTACATGTTGGAGGAAAGCATCAATTATGATGTCATTTTCCTTGAGGGGAGAAGTTGTCACCCCTAGGATGGTTGGCCATCTGAAAGACAGTGATACACACATGATAATATTCACATCTGAGGCCATTTATGCACTTCATTCTGTGAACAGTATATGTCAACATAAACAGTATGCATTTTGATGCAATAAAATGTCTGTATAGCACTGTGTGTGATAAATACTAATGTGGCATATTACAAGTAACAACAATGCCTTAATATGTAGCATTGGTAAAATCAACATAACTTGTAATATCTTTACAGTTTGTGAGTGACATTGGAACCCCTGACAATACATATATATTGCATGGAGGGCCAAAGGCAACAGCATCATGCTACATGAGTTTGCTTGCATGTCGTATTCAAATACAACAAATAATAGTTTAAAGAACTTACAGATTATATGTATAAACCTTAGGATCTGTAGCCAGGTCACAGTACAGATCCTTAGCATATTCAGTCAGTACTGATAATACCTTTGTTAAGAAACATCATTGAAGACATCTCCGTATTAAGAATTAATTAGTATAAATTAGTAAGAATTAAGAAGTATCTGTCATATCAGCATCACATACTAAACATGGATAGTGTCAGCATCTGTAGCTTTCTGTAGTTACACAACAGAGTGCAAGGAATTGCCAGAAAGTACTGAGGATGAGCCGTAAATCAGCCTTCATATACTGTAGCATTTCCAATGGAAGTCTGTCTATACAACTGCATTTGGGACTGAAATAAACTATTTAGAAGAACAGCACCTATATGCATAAAGTTCAAGAAAACATCACTCCAGTAACTTATAGCAAAAGACAACATCTTGGGTAAATATTAATTGAAACATGTGCCTTTTGAAATGACTAACTCTAAGAGATTTTCTAATCATCAAAAGAGAAATGCTACCAATTGCCAAGGGTTCCTATTGTGTGATTGCAGACGCATTTTGTCGAATGCGTCTTGATCAAACCTAAAAGAACAAAAAGGCAAAATAGCGAAGCGGCTTTTCAGTGAATTCTTTCCCTAACAAAGAATTTGCTTGGCCGCTTTCATTACTTTGCCGTTTTGGCACTATAGTGAGATCTCAGAGTTGGTATATTTAAGTAGGGGGGTGTGGAGGGCACAGCCCCCCATGTCGGGGGGTGTGGGGTTGAAACCTGCCACATTATGTAATGTTTTAAAGTTTTTTTTATTTATTTTTTTTATTTTGGAACAGTGATTTTTTTTTTCCCTTGGAAAAAAATTGCTGTTCTGAGGTTTCAATGTTGTAAGCTTTTGCTTACAAGGGGTTGATTAATTATCTTTTACTTTTGTAAGCATGCGATAATATAAAATAGACCCATTGCCAATGTACCTCATACACTGTATCACAGAATCAAAGTGCACCTTGTGGGCAACCACCTTTAATTATCATTTATGCCATACATAATTAATGAGATTCATTAAAACTAGTGGTTTTGGAAAGTCATTCACACACATCTACGTAAATTGTCTTTATGAGCAGAATCACCCAGGTGTACAGTGTAAACACCCAATAGGTATCAATTTTTGGTACCATGTGTGGCACATGCCCATTATCTTCCAATGATCTGACAACATGACATTAGCACCACTTTCAAATATTGATTTTTAATACATTTACTGATCAAACCATTGCTGTGAACTGAGTGGTACCTCAGTGAATATTTCTCTGATTTCTCTGTTTTTGTATTTTCCAGACTTCTTCAACTTGAGGATTGTGATGGTTACTTTGAGGAGGCTGATCTATGTCTGTGCACCTGACTGAATCGATGAGGAGACAACCCAGATGTTGACTGTGTACATAGGACTGGAGCAGAGTATGACAGCCAAACCCAGAAACTTCACCATGATCGACGTATTGAACTGCATCACTAGGGAGCATCGACAGAGGATGGGGATCTACCGTAAGGGAGTGCAGGATCATCACCACTATGATGACCTGCATCAGAGTGACATGGAGGAGCTTTGAAAGAGGGGCACTAATGTGCAAAGGCAGCTTGTAGATCCCTACACTAACTAACAATATTCTGCATATACCTGAGCATTCTACAGATGCTACAGATATTTCTCAGTATATATATATATATATATATATATATATATATATATATATATATATATATATATATATATATATATATATATATATATATATATAATCAGACAGATGCTTTTATAACCATGTATTAGCTGCTCTGACAATTAGCTTGTGAGGATAATTAAGTGGCCTTGGTACTGTCCTCCTAACTATGCATTTGATTTCCATGTTGTTAATTTATTTAATAATATGCATAATATCAATAAATATGTCCTTAGTAGATGTACCTTTTTTTTACATCTAACTACAAAAGTTCACATAGCCACTGCTCTCCTGCATCACAGAAGCCTATAGTGCCTAGGCTGTGGATGATTGTGCACTTCATAGTTTTCCATTATAGTCCCACAGTATCACTTTTTGCACTGTTATACATTGGAATAAAAACCTTATATAACTTTATAATATCATTCCTCCTAAACAATTACACAGGCATGTTTATTTAATTTAAAAAGTCATGCTTGTCCCATTGCTTACACAGATGTTTTTAGTTATGTGTACAGCTATTATTACTTTACAATAAAAGGTCCAAAAATTGTTTGCATTTTTCATATTCATCCATTTTTCCACAAGAGTTCTTATAAACACCTGCACTACCAGTTTTCTAAAATGAAACCCTTGTTGAATGTTAGCTTGGCCTGTAAAGCAGCTGGCCAGCATGTCTAAATTGTGGCATGTTCTAGGTTGTAATCCATGTAGGGGAAATATACATCTGTACCTGTTATCTTGGTTAACTTCACCCATACCATAACAAACATCATGGCAACACACCATGGATGTGTCCATAATGCTCACCTTTGCAGGGAATCTGGACTGAGGGCTGCATTCCAGCAAGGTGAAATACCTGAGGGACTGCTACTGGATAACTGCAGAAACACAGCTAGGAAGCAAGTTAAGGATACCCCTCTCAACAGTATCCATTATTACCAAAAGTGTTTTTATTTCCCACAACAGGTGACTAAGGTTATTCACTTGAGTTGTGGCTAATGACCCTGTCACACCCCTGCACTGGCCCAGTAATCAAGGAATCTCAATCCTCACCACTGGCAACAGTGAGGGACATACACAATGGGAGGATGACAAGTACACACACAGTAAAGTACAATTTCCCTTAAGACCACACAGAGATCACAGTCAGTCTGGGGATGGTTTCTTCCTCTTTCTCCAGATCACCAATAAGACTCCCCACTGGCATAGCTATAGGGTTAAGATCTCAGCGAAGTGGTTAACCAAAACCTCCAGCACCCTCTCTGTCCAACCAGTGCTTCGTGTCCCTGCCCATGTAGCTCACACACATGCGCATACACACACACACACACACACACACACACACACACACACACACACACACACACACACACACACACACACACACACACACGCATTTTGAGATTTGATATATATACAAACACACAGACACTCCTGGGGAACGCTGGCACAGGTTTAGTAGCTATGCCCCCTTCTTCTCAGACAATAAGGTAGTTATCACTGCCACCAACCACTACTTATTAGCTACTCTAAGGCCCTTACAAATGGTGCCCAACCCTACTGTGTAATGCTACTATTATCCAAATTGTAAGTGTGACCAAGAGCAAGGCTATTGGAGTGGCCTATACAGTGTCACCAAATACATATGCAAGTACCCTAAGAGCTAAAATATCTCTAAACAAACCAGCCACAATTAAAAGGTTTTAATATATTTAATAATAAATAATAAAAAGCTAGACAATACTCAATCAACAGTAACTGCAAAGTTCAGAATCACAGGAAATATTTTAAAACAACATTAAAGGACAGTCTCAAATAAATACAGAAAACATCTAAACTAATATTTACTATATTTCTATCTATATCTAAGATATAACACTGTACCCTGGTTACTTACTATTAGCAAGGCAAGTGTTGATGAGTGGATGTTTCTAGGTCCAAGACAAGATACAAAATTCACAGTCTTTCTCTAAGAGAGTTCTTAAATTAATAATCAACATTACTGTTGGGTTAGCTCAGATGACATTGCTCTGTCACCTGACTTCAGTTTTCAGGCTAAACAGATACTTAGAATTTAACACCTCTGTGTCAAAAATGCATATCTGTCAGAAGTGCGCAGCTGCTAGGAAGTCATAGAGCAATAAAAACACTTTTACATTTGAAACCTAGTAATTATTTCTGTTTCAAGACAATAGGAAAACCTCTAGCTCTAGACATTGTGTCTGCTTACTGCACTGAAACTGAGATAACACGATCATAAAACACTTTACTTTTCAGCTTATTTTCTTGACGTTTTGCAAGTTAACTCTGTTCCAGCTTCTACTATTAAAATATATATGTGCACAGGTATATAGTTTATAAACATTTCTGCTCTTTTCCAGTAGGGTACACTGTGGTTACATTTTTGAAGCTCCACACATAACATACAGTTCTATTACATTTGTAAGACAAGCTTATGAATCATATTAATATTCACAAATGGCATATGATTATTTACAAAATTCCACATAGCTGGGCTGGCAGTGTCACAATTCCTGCCCCCCCCCCTAAAAAACTCAAGCTAGTTTTTTAAGTGACCCTTGAGAAATGTTGCTTGAAAAGGTTGAGCCTATTTGGGAATATCTTACCCCATTCCCTGTCTTGAGAGCCCATCTGTGTTGCATTGTTAACCCCACTGTGGTGCTGCACTGTCATATATGCTTGGAACCCTAGGCTCAACCTTAGTAACTTGGCATTTTGCTAGCTGGCTCGATATAGTCATGTTAAGGGATTGTGGTCTGTAACTACAGTGAATTTCCTTCCATACAGATAAGGCTGAAGTTTCTGCAGTTCCCACACTATGGCTAGGCATTTTTGTCTGCAGCTGCATAGCATTCCTCCCTGAGTTGGAGCATATGACTGAGATAAAATAATGGGTGCTCATCTCCCTCTGAGGAACCCTGGCTAAGTACAGCTCCCACTCCATGGTTTGATGCATCCACCTGCACAACAAATTATTTTCTCTAATCTGGACTGGCTAACACAGGGGGTCCTGCTAAAGCTTCTTTAAGCTTCTGGAATGCCTGCTCACGTGCTGGGGTGCACACTACCTTATCTGGCCTGTTTTTCCCTGTCAGGTCTGTGAGGGGAGCAGCTATGGTACTATAACTGGGGATGAACTTTCTGTAGTACCCTGCTGTCCCTAAGAATGCCCTCACCTGCTTGTTGGTAACAGGGGCAGGCCATGCCTAAATGACTTCCACTTTGGCAGGTTCTGGCCTGATCTTACCACTCCCCACTCTATGTCCCGGGTAGGAAACCACTGCCATACCCACATGACATTTGCTGGGCTTAATGGTCAGTCCTGCCCTCTGTAGTCTGCCTAGCATTTCCTTGACATGCTGAAGGTGCTCTTGCCAGGAATGGCTGTAGATGGCAATATCATCTAGGTATGCAAGGTCAGTATGTCCTGCTCCTGCTAGAATATGATCTACCAGCCTCTGGAAAGTTGGTGGGGCATTTTTCATCCCAAAGGCCATCTTTGTGAACTCCTTCAAGCCAAAAGGAGTCACAAGGATGACCTCTCTCTAGCACTGGGAGTCAAGGGCACCTGACAATAACCCTTGGTAATATCAATGGTGGTAAGATACTTAGTCCCACCCAGCTGCTTTAGGGCTTCATCTGTCATAGGCATGAGGTAAGCATCTGACTCTGTGTGACTAATTTCCTGTAGTCCACACAGAACTGGGTGATGTAATCCTTTTTTGGCACCAGCACCACTGGGGAGGCCCAGGGACTGCTGGACTCCTGAATTACCCCTAGTTCCAACATTTCCTGTATTTCCTCCCTCAGGGTCTGTTTGACTCTCTCCGGCACCCTATGAGGGGCCTGCTTAATAGGCCTTTGGGGTCCTGTATCCACATGGTGCTGCACCAGGTGGGTGCACCTGGTTTCCCAGTGAACATGTTCCCATACTCCTGTAACACTGCTCAGATTTCTCAAACCTGGGTAGGGGATAGCTGCTGGGACATTGTTACCCCTTCCACTGAGATGTCAGTCTGAGCCTTACAGCAGAGATCAGTCACCAGATCCCCCTCAGACTCCTCCTACAATCCTCTGCAATTACTTAGCACAAGGGCCTCCCTATCATGGTAAGGATGCATCATATTAACATGGTACAATTTGTGCCCCTGCCTCCTGCTTAGCAGTTCTATAATGTAGTTAACATTACTGACCTTCCTTACCACTCTGTAGAGTCCCTACCAGGCTGCCCACAGCTTGTTGTTTATGACAGGAATGAGAACCATTACCTGCTGCCCAAAAGCATACTCTGTAGCTTGAGCATTCCTGCTATACCAGACCTTTTTCTACTGTTCAGCTTCTGCCAGGTTCTCCTGGGCCAAGTCCATGAGTTCCCTGAGCCTTGTCCTGAGGTTTAGGACATATGCCACAACCGACTACTTGTGGGATTCACACTCACCTTCCCATTCATCCTGAATCAAATCTAGAGGTCTCCTCACCCTATGCCCATACAGCAACTCAAAGGGTGAAAAATCTGTGGATTCCTAGGGAACCTCTCTGTAAGCAAACAACAAATGGGGCAGATATTTTTTTCAGTCTCTCTTAAACTGGTCTGCAAATGCCCATAGCATTGTCTTGAGTGTATAGTTTAACCTCTCAACAAGACCATTAGTCTGGGGATGGTAGGGGGTTTTCTTTAGGTGCCTCAGCCCACAGTGCTTCCACAAACAAGTCAGCAGGTCTGACATCAAATTGGCACCTCTGTCAGTCAGTATTTCATTTGGGAAACCTACCCTGCTGAAAATATCTAACAAAGCATTTGCCACCTTTTCTGCCTCAATGGAGGACAGAGCCACTATCTCAGGGTATCTGGTAGCATAATCTATCACCACTAGGATATACTTTTTTCCTGTGGAACCTGAGGTACTCAGAAGCCCCACAATATCAATAACTATCTTCTGAAATGGCTCCTCAGTCACAGGCAAAGGCATCAAAGGAGCTTTCACCTTGTCTCCTGCCTTGCCTACCTTTTGGCACTGCTTACAGGTCCTGCAGTACCCTGTTAAATCTCTGGAAATCCCAGGTCAATAGAAGTTCTGCATAATACATCTCTTTGTATGTTTTATGCCCATATAACCTACAAAGGGAATACCATGGGCTATGGCTAGAAGTGCCAGATGGTAGGCTCTAGGTACTACCAACTGCTGTATCATCTTACCTTCTAACCCTCCCTCAGGTGTCCACTCACTATACAGTAACCGTTGGTCCCAGTATACAGATTCCCCCTTCCCTTGAGAATCAGGTGCCTCACTAGCTACCTCCCTCAGGACTTGTAATGTAGGGTATGAGACATGAGCCTGTCTCCACTCTGTCTTTGTAACCCTTCCCAGTTCTCCTTCCACAAGATGTCTGGCATCCTCTGACAGTGGTGCTTCACTGTCAGCCTGGGTGCTACTACTCACCTCTGTCCTTTCAGTCACTCTGTCCAAGGGAACATCAGTACCCACAAGCAGCTGTGGCTGACCTTCAGTCTCACTGCTACAGGGTAGCTCCCTCTCTAAAGTAAACACCTCACCAGTCCTGGCTACAAGTGTGTGGTCTTCTGGGTCCCCCCCCCCAATCTACCAGACCCACATGCTTGTCTCCAAGCCTGACTGCATGTAACTGCATACACACATGGTACTGCATTATCAAAGTCATTCCCTATCAGGACATCTGCAGGGATATCGTCAAACACACCTACTTGCTGGCTTCCTTTCCCACCCACCCAGTCAAGGTGAACCCTAGCCAAAGGTATTTGGAATGGGATCCCTCCTAAAGCTATGACTGAAGTAAACTGCCCGAGCAAGTAGTGCGACTCTGTAACCATTGCAGACTTCACAATGGTTAGGTCAGATGCTGTGCCTCTCTTAGCCATGGCCTCTTTGCCATTCACTAAGATAGGACATAACCTCTTGTGGTAGTTTGGTATCCTTGTTGTCTTGAGAAAACCTACTGCTGGCATTTTGTCATTCCCACTTACTGGCTCCCCAACCTTTTGTTCCCCACCTTGCCTCCATGGACATCTATAGGATACATGGTCCCACTGGTTGCATTTAAAACATTTAACCCTTGGTCCTGGACATGTACCTGGACTAGTGGCTTCCCCTGCTACTGGCAGACTCTGTTGGGGCAGTCTGGGCTACCCATCATGGGTTCCCTTAGACCCATGAGCAACACCGGGTGTCCCTTTCCTGTGCAGTGATGCACTGATTGCTAAGTATAGGTCTCCTTTCTTCCCCAACTCATTTGCAGTAGTGCATTGTCTATCAGCTAACCATATATTCATGTCCTCAGGCAAAGTGCAAAGAGCTTGTTCCCTCACCAAACGGTCTGTCAGCCCTTCAAAAGTGGTGATCTGACATCCACTCAGCCATTTATGAAAAATAAGTGCTTAGTTCAGCAACATATTCACACACTTTCATCTGCCTTGAGTCTATGCTTACAAAACATTTTCCTATAAACTTCAGGTGTTAACTTAAAATATTCTAGCAAACAGTCCTTTACAACATTATAATTTAAACAATCAGTATCAGACTGTTTAGAAATTACAGTCACAGCTTTACCATGGAGTAAGGGGGTCAGAAACCATACCCAGAACCCTTAGTCAACATTATACTGTTTATATACCCTCTCAAACATATAAATGAAAGTATAAAAATTACCCCCCCCCCCAGTAAATTGTGGAAGAAATTTACTGACCTTTGTTGCTTCCGGGGTTCGGTTACTCCCTTCTCCATTACCACCATGACTCTGGTGAAGTGTCAGCATCTCCTTTTCATGTTGCCTCTGCCTCTCATTCTCCTCAGCCTGCAGATGTCATAGTTTCTCATTTTCCTCAGCCTCCAGATGTCTCAGTCTCTCTGCTGCTTCTACTTCCAAATGCTTGGCCTCCAATTCAAGTCTATTTAACTACAGATGGATTTTTAAGTCCTTTGTGGAAAGGTTGAGCTGTCCATTTTCTGAGAGTTCTACATCTCCACAGCCAGTCTGATTGTCCTCCTGGTTGCTATTCTGTGATGCATCTGTGACTAAAGCTGCAATCATGTCTGCTTTAATCAGGTTGGCATGCACCAGTCCTTTAGCCTGGCACATCTCAGCCAACTGGCTCCTTGTCACCTTGCCATATTCCTCTGCTGACATTCTTGCCCTGCTCTCCCTGACTAACTAAACTAACAAAAAATAAAACAATTGTGATATGAACTCTGAATGTTCACTGCATGGCTGATTGAGAGTACAAACACCTTCAGTGACCATTGTACATAGGCTACAGGAATTCAATATCCACACCACTACAAGCCAATTAATATGTGATGTGGTTAACTCACTACTGTCAACAAATTAATATGTGATGTGGATATCTCACCACTGCCACCAATTAATATGTGATGCTGCTGCACTGCCCGAGTAATCAAGGAGCCTCAATCCTCACCACTGGCAACAGTGAGGGATGTACATAATGGGAGGATGACAAGTATACACACAGTAAAGTACAATTTCCCTTAAGAGCACACAGAGATCACAGTCAGTCTGGGGATGGATTCTGCCTCTTTCTCCAGATCCCCAGTAAGACTCCGCACTGGCATAGCTGTAGGGTTAAGATCTCAGCCAAGTGGTCAAACCAAAACCTCCAGCACCCTCTCTGTCCAACCAGTGCTTTATGTACCTGCCCAAGTAGCTGACACACACACACACACACACACACACACACACACACACACACACACACACACACACACACACTTTGAGATTTGATTTAATGCAAACACACAGACACTCCTGGGGAAGGCTGACACAGGTTTACTAGCTATGCCCCCTTCTGCCCAGACTATAAGGTAGTTATCACTTCCACCAACCACTACTTATCAGCTACTCTAAGGCCCTTACAAAGGGTGCCCAATCCTACTATGCAATGTTACTATTATCCAAATGGTAAGTGTGACCAAGAGCAAGGCTATTGGAGTGGCCTATACAGTGTCACCAAATACATATGCAAGTACTCTCAGAGCTTAAATATCTCTAAACAAACCTGCCACAATTAAAAGGTTTAAATATATTTAATAATAAATAATAAAAGAACAAGACAATACTCAATCAACACAGTAACTGCAGAGTTCAGAATCACAGGAAATATATTAAAACAACATTGCAGGACAGTCCCAAATAAATACAGAAAACATCAAAACTAATCTTTACTATATTCCTATCTATATCTAAGAGATATCACTGTACCCTGGTTACTTACTATTAGCAAGGCAAGTGTTGATGAGAGGATGTTTCCAGGTCCAAGATAAGATACAAAATGCACAGTCTTTCTCTAAGAGAGTTCTTAAATTAATAATCAACATTACTGCTGGGTTAGCTCGGATGACATCACTCTTTGTCACCTGACTTCAGTTCCCAGGCTAAACAGATACTTAGAATTTAACACATCTGTGTCAAAAATACATATCTCACAGAAGTGTGCAGCTGCTAGGAAATCATAGAGCAATAAAAACACTTTTACATTTGAAACCTAGTAATTATTTATGTTTCAAGACAATAAGAAAACCTCTAGCTCTAGACATTGTGTCTGCTTGCTGCACTGAAACTGCAGTAACACAATAGTAAAACACTTTACTTTTCAACTTTTTTTTAAAATTTTGCAATTTAACTCTGTATGTTCCAGCTTCTACTATTTAAACATACATTTGCACAGGTATGTAGTTTATATACATTTCTGTTCTTTTCTAGTAGGATACACTGTGGTTACATTCTTGAAGCTCAGTACATAACATACAGTTCTCTTACATTTGTAAGGCAAGCATATGAATTATATAAATATTCACAAATGACATATGATTATTTACAAAATTCCAGATAGCTGGGCTGGCAGTGTCACAGACCCCATATTGTGAACCATCAAGCCTGCACTGGAGGGCTCTAAGAGAGCACATGCAACAACCAGTAACACCAAAGTGTGTGTGTTTGGTGTATTGGAAGCTAGGTTCAGATGTCTGGACACATCTGGGGGTGCACTGCAACACACAACTGAAAAGGCAACAAAGATGATAAGGGCGTGTGCCATGCTGCACAACATGCTAACCAAAGCACATGGCAGTCTTTCAACTGCAGGTGTGTGTGTTAACTACCCCAAGAACCTCAAATTTCTGAAGAGGACATCCCACAGGTATCACAGTAGGAGCATGAGAACAGATGTCACAGGCATTGGCAACATAGGGTGTGACCACAAGTGCAGGACCCAAATATTTGAGTCATGACAAGCCACATATACGCAAGTACACAGATTGAACATTGATATTCAGGTATTGCCACACCAAAGCAACATAGATTGCATCTAACGGCAAGTACCAACTAGATGTACACACTGAGCATCACACATAACACAAGCATAAAATATTCCAACATGAAAATAAGCAAATATGTCAAAATACAGAGCATCAACTCAGGGCACAACTGTCACAGGTATGCATACACACTCAGATTGATGTATTACTGTATGGTAAACAATAAGGGACAAACATCAGTGCTATACATACATATCTGTACTGTATGATAACATGAAAAAAGATAAATCATGTAGGACATAATGCAGAAATTATAATTTCAGAAAACACATATCACAGTTCGGTGGTATTGCAATATGAGCCAGCTATGTGTATTACACTTTCAGACAAACTAATGCAGTCTCAGGTGACCTCACTGACATCTTACACCATAGTCCACCCTGCTCTGATCACATACAGACACATCTTGTACTGGTTGCCCCACAACAGACATGGATTGGGGTACACCACCATCTTGAGATGAAGGAGTATGACTGTGAGCTGAAGGCCTTGTGACTGGTGCGACCTTAGCAGATGGGTCAGTAGTCAAATCCTGTGCAGGGTGGACCATAGACATTGATTCCTGATGGCCAGTGGTTGTTCTGTGGACAGGTGGTCTGCCTTCACAGGTTGCAATCTCCTGAAACCAGTCACAGAACGCAGAATGCTGGTGGTAGTATGACACTGCTGCAGTACTGTAGAGGTCACAGTTTCCACCGATTGTGCCACAGTTAGCAGACTCTCATCCTGAGTGGCCAATGCAGACATAATCTGACTGTGTCTGCACTCTTGTCCTTCATGCATAGCATATAGTTGTCACATGATCTGTGGTATGGGCAGATGGGCAGATGTCTGAATAATGCCATTGCTGTGACCGTTCCTTTACCCGCAGCAGGAAGTGGACACCCTCTGACATGTGGCCATGTACAACACCTGCTCGTCTCTGTCAACCACAATGCTCTCTTACTGGTTGTTGTGTGGAACTGCCATCAGCACTGCTCTCAGCTCTAGTGTGATGGTCAGTGGCCTCACTCTGGTCAACATCCACTGCGACAACATCCTCAGAATAGCTATATAAGTGGACCTCCACATCAGAGGTTACATCTGCTGCAACATCACTGTCAACCTCATGGATGGACTTTCCAAACAACTCATTTTCCTCTGTGCCAGGGGCCACACTAACATACTAAAACACATCATGAACAACATCATGATCACTGGATGGTCTGTTTGATACAGATAGTTGTGCTACAAGATACAAAGACACAAATCAGGACAGTGTGCCTGCATCACATGGTGGATATCAAAGATGTATGCATATATATTGCACTGTAATGTTATAAATACTAATGACTTTACTTGCAGTCTACTGTATATATATATATATATATATATATATATATATATATATATATATATATATATGGTTCTACCTGACATAGTCGAAACCACACAACACCGACAACCACATCACCGACACCACATATTCGACAGTCCATAAACACGAAACCACACATAACCGACAACGAAATAACCGACGGTACACAAACACGAAACCCCATACACTGCACACACCACAATCACAATTAAAACAAAACACATCCCCATTCCACAAACCACACACACACACAAGCACACCAAAATCCTTACAAGCCCACACTAAACCTTACCTAACCCTAAGGTCCGTACTATCGCACACTTACCTACCCGCCCCTAACCCTAACTCTCACTTAACCCACCCCTATCGCCCCTAACCCTAACTCACTTAACCCACCCCTATCGCTCCTAACCCTAACTCACTTAACCCACCCCTATCGCCTCCCTAACCCTAACTCACTTAACCCACCCCTATCCCCACAGACCGTCAATCTCCACACTTACCTGCTCTGCTTCACGTCCGTCCTCACAAGATACTCACACAGCCTTTCCCCATGTCGCATCCCATCCGTCAGGTCGGTCTTCTGCATTGTCGATGTTCTGCCACCGGTCTTCTCTTCTGAGCTCAATTCGCTGTCGGTCTTCTGCTCTATTAAGTCAGGTAGAACCATATATATATATATGTGTGTGTGTGTATATATATATATATATGTGTGTGTGTGTGTATATATTTATATATATATATATATATATATATATATATATATATATATATATATATAGAAAGATATATATATATATATATATATATATATATATATAGAAAGATATATATTTCACAGAATGTACATAAATATATAATCTATTTACATGGCCAACATACATGACATATGTGAAGCACAAACAAAAAAAAAAACACACCTGGTAAACACTCATGGAAAGATGGTGGTGTTGCACTGGGATGAACTTCAACTACTGTAGGGAACAAAAAACTACTGATCACATTATTTACACCATTAGCCAGGTGAACACAGTCAAAACATACAGAATGTGTGATGTACACATAACCGTCATTTGTGAATTTCAGGATGCTGATGCAGACTGACCTAGGAATGGCAAGAAGGACGCAGTATTAATGGAGGTCAGCTACAGGATTAACAGCCAGGACAGCTATGAAACATACATAATAGCAAACCACTGGCAGACTCCTGTTGTAGAGAGGTTTTGGGATGTACTCTGGATCCTGCAGTGGGAAAGTAAAGAGAAAGAGAGTACAGTCATGTATTTAGCAAAACAGAACACTGACAGCATCACATATACAACACAGTAATACTGGTTGCAAATACTCATAGGTTCATGGGCAAGTACTAGACTAGCTGCTAAGCTTAGCCAATTTCTCTCAAGGGTGAGAATCAAAATCTGTACTTTGTGTGTGAGAGGTAAACACTTTTTCTTTTATGCCACCCCCCAAATTGTTTCAAGATAAATAGTTGAATAGTCAAACACTTGAGTTGACAGCTGTAAGATTAGAAGCCCTATTGATGTAGTTACACAAGCTAGAGAATACAGTACTTAACACTAGCACCTCAGCACAAGTCTTCATCATGTGATGAACATTGCAAATGTAGACCAGATGGGCCTGTACTAACAAATATTGTCAAAAATGTCAGGTATCACATGTACTACGCATTATTGAAAGCTATGACAGTGTTGCTGAAGCATACCTGGTCTGCCTGCACTTGAAAATGCATGGTTTGCCCCTCCACTGGATGTACCTGTAGTGTCAAATGGCATGGAAGCAATGATATAACAGTAAACAGTGGTGATGTAAAATGAGGTGGAGGTACTAACAAGATAGTGTTAACAGCAACAGTATAGACACACTCACCTGCTGATCCCTGCTGTAGGCCTGAAGTAGATGGACCTGTGAGTAATAATGCAAGTAACATTACAAATGTTGTTTGGACTGTTCTGCCTGTAACTCAGATGTACCAGTACATGTAATTATACTTACATTCATGACCCTCATCCTGTGTTGGTTTGTGTTCACGGCTCAAATCTGCTGCTGTAAGTCAAGCACAGCAATAGATGAATATGGATGTTACAGGAATATGCAGGGATTGTCAGTATACTTTATAATTATGTGTATAATATCCATACATATGTCCTTTGTAGATGTACATATGTTTTACAATATCTAAGTACATAATATTACACAGCCTCTGTTCTCATGCATCACAGATGCCTATAGTGTCTAAGGCACGGATGACTGCATATTTCATAGTTTTCCTTTATAGTACCACTGTATCACTTATTGGACCTTTACAAGTTGGAATACAAACACGTATATAACTTCCTTACATCATTCTTCCTAAACAATAACACAGACATGTTTATTTATTTTAAAAAGTAACACCCATCTTAATGCTTACATATATGTGTTTAGTTATGTGTTGATAGTGGTTGTTATGAAAAGTGTTAAACTTGTATGCATTTTCTGTTTTAATTCATTTACCACAAGATTTGTAAGAAACACTTGCTTACCTGTTTTCTACAAAGAAATCCTTGCTGGCCCGTAAAGCAATGTGTCAGCATGTCTAAATTTTGGTATGTTGTAGGTTCTAAACCATATAGCTGAAACATATATCGGTACCTGTTACCTTGTTTAACTTCTCCCATCTCATTTTTTTGAAGAACCATATTGCAATAGTTTATATTAAGGTTTAGCTTGTGCATGGTAATGACTCTCTGATACGATCTTTGAATTTCTAAGAATACGGATGCAATCCATAATGTTCTGATAACATCAGCTTTCTAATAACAGGGTTTGCAGAGCAGTACCTGTTTGTTTAAGAATAAAGTCCTGTCTGTTAGCTTAGCCTGTAAAGCAAATGGCAGTATATCTAAATCGTGGTGTGTTGTGGGCTCCAAACCACATAGGGGAAATATATCTGTACCTGTTAACTTGGTTAATGTCATCCATAGCATTTTTTGGAAGAACCATATTGCAATACTTGATATTAATGCTTATGTTGTGCATGGTAAAGGCTCCCTGATATAGTCTGAATTTCTATGAATATGGGTGTAATCCATAATGCTCCAGTAATATCAGTTGTTGAACAACAGTTGATGGAGAACAGTACCTGTTTGTTTAAGAGTAGCATGTGCTGACTCTTAGCTCAGATTGTAAAGAAACAGGCCAGCATGTCTACCATTTTGGTGTGTTGTGTGTTCAAATCTGGAAAGGGGACACATATATCTGACTCTGTTATCTTGCTTAATATACCCATAGCATTTATTTATAGAAGCATATTATATTGATTGATATTAACATATATTTTGAATACAGCTGCGACTAACTTGGTTATTCACTGAATTCCTACAAATATATTTGTAATCTCTAACATTCTGTTAACATCATCTATTTAACTGCAGGGGCAGAACATCTCGCTAAACCCTATTGTATGTCTGAGCAATTTGGGGGGTAATATTACATTCTTTGTAAAAATTCTTTGAAGGTCTGTTTTCTCATGAAATATTGAAGTCAAAAGTAGAACATCATCTTCAAATTTTGAGGGACTGGGAGGAACAGACTAGCAGCTGAAAAGAAGAGCAGGGAATATGTATGCATTTTCCTTCAGATTTAACTAGGAATAATGGTCCTCAGACATACCTTTCTGTGTCCTTAATGTACAGCAACAGTTGCTGTTGTGTATCTGTCACATAACTTTTAATGTGGATGTTTTACATACAAGTGTAAGTGCTTTGACTACATCTGTATGTATGGCTGTGTTTTCCAATAGTTGGTTTTCTGTGCACAGCCTGCCTATTCACAGACTGAATGGCTGTCTGTTGTGTCAGTGTTTGCAGACTGTGCTGCATGCTCTTCTGTTCAACACTGGTATTGCATCTGCCTCAGACTTCTTGGGTGTTTTTGTAGAAATAAAGTTATAGGCTAGGTTAAAAAGATACCAATTTGATTGTGACAGTTTAGTATCAGCAAGCATATTCCATAAGTTTTATTTTTCAGTGTATCAATTGCTGCTTTTTTTTTGTAGATAATGGATACAGTCATACACATACAATACCGTCAACAGTTCTGTTGATTGAACTTATCAAATTGTTTTTTTAGTGTTATACTAATTATATTGATATGTGTTCAGTCAAATATCATGTTGCCAGTTTAAGAAATTTGTCATATTGCTTGCCTATTGTCCACAATATTGTCAGATCATTTTCTCCTCATTTTAACAATGGCACATTGTGGCTGCCCATAAGTCAATGAATTCAGACAGAACAATATGTTAATTTGAGTGTTCATACATTTTTACAAAGCTAATGATCCATGTGTGTGTGCCTAAGCATATAGAATTGTTCAGATAAGAATACCATTGTCCTTTTTAGGGGTATTACATACAGGGCAATAGGTAACTCTGTCCCCAGTGGACGTGTCTCAGTCCCTGTTTAAATTGTCATCATAATCATAGTATGCTGTGCTATGATATTCATGAGACTGTTCTGTGTGATAGTCATTTGCTTTTCTTTTTTGTCATGTTTTGCAATTAATCTTCATAGAGCATGGTGCCCATGGATGTTCTCCAATCTGAAGATGATGACATACACATGTGAGGCCACTGCCAGATTCTTCCAAAGATGATCATGACAATAATGAAGACGACAATGCCAAGGCACCTGGACCCACCCCTGCCCGTGACATCCTGTCTACACCCCGAGCAAGATGTCAACAGGACCAGGATAGAGACGATTTTTGTGAGGGATCTAGGAGGTCATGACCGATGTGTTTTGAACACAGATGAGGAACATGATGGGGACCTTCTTTGAGTATATGGCATAGGCTATGTGGGATTCTTTCAGGGTGATAGCTCGTGAGATAATCTGGAGTCTGATCCCAATCAGCCTGCTCCCTCTGGTTGGTGAGTATTGACTGTATGCTCCACTTGTGGTATGCTGCCAATGTGGTGATTGTCATTTCATTGACTGGACTGTATATGCACTTTTGTGCATGCATACCATGCATTTGTCAAGCTTATGTGCTATTATCATGAGACATTTACTTTGGTTTCAATGTGTGCACAACATGCATTAACACATAAGACTTTCCACACAGTAGCCATTAAACATGTGTGTTACTGGGGTGAATGACAAATAACATGTTGTCCATACTCCATCACTAACAGTGTGATATGTCTTGGATTTATGTTTTGCTATATCAGGTATGTGCAACATACAGACATCACTTCACAGGTTTTTGGATGACAGTTGTCATGATGTCTCACTGTCATGATGTGGTATTGTGTCATGGTTTGGCAATACTGATGCCATGTTGAATCATATACAGGTATATCCTGTGCATAGTCCTCCTTTGCTGACTATATCAAACAGAAATGTAATGTTTATCTGTGCACAATGTTACAGATGACACATTCTTTCACAGTACATCACATCATGTTTGCTGTATGTAGCATTTCCCCACCCATGATGTAGTGACATCGGTGTACTCCTTCCAGAAATAGTTGTACACATTAAATTACTGTACATGTGTGTGCACATAGTAGGATAAATTCTGACAAATAAAAGTACCTTTGACAGTTATTCACTGCTGATGTGCTGCAATGTTGTTCATAGGAGTGTCCTATGCTCTGTGATTCTTTAGTTGACATTTGCATAACAGTATATATGTATGTGCTTTTCATTTTTTAGCTTGCTTACCTATGCATGTTGATGTGACATGATCACACATTAGGGTGCATGTGTGTTTATACATATCCAGTTTTGTGGTTTTCAGCAATCCATATATACATTTTCCATTTAGTTAAATGTATGTCTGTGTGGCTTCTAGAGCACCATGTGTGCTTTACACATGCATTTGCATTGTGTCAGCTTATCATTTCCTTCTTTACCCTTATATAGTTTGATGGTACATGTGTTATGAAGATATCTGCAGTTGTCTCTCAGTTTACTGAAAATAGTGATTTTATATATTACAAATAGCCTTACAGCTTTGGACACGTATTATAAGTTAGTGGATGACATAAGGACATGTCAGCAGTTGTCTGAAACATTTCTGTGTCCTCTTCTGCAAATATATGTTGCTAATGCCATGCAGCTTATATTGGGATGATTGACATTGTTAATATTTTTTCATTATCATAACAGAGTCAGTTAGATTCCATAGTTGCCCTTAACCTTACTATACAGATTTTGTTATACTTGTTATATTTCTATAAAACTATAAGGATTCTTGAATTGTGATCATGTTTTCATAAGTTTGGTACTGTACAACATGATTGGACAACCATTTCTTATTAATTATGGATTACTTGCACATTTCTATAGTGCACCACTGTAACCATGTTGCTCCATTGTGTGCTGAGCTATTCTGAGTTTCCTATCATACATTAACATATATCAATGTTATCCACAGGTTTCATGCTGATATTGGCATAATGTGCTGGATTTCATGAACTTTACAGAATCCGACCAGTATATATTTTTTTTTTTTTGCCAGTCCCTTAAATTTTTATTCATTTCATACCTATTCCATCTGGTACTGCATCCAAATCTATAGTTACTTGTCCTAATACTTTATCTAGCTCAGTTAAAGAAATTTTTTCCAACTCTTTATTCTCTTTTTCTTTTAACTATTTTACCTTCCATGATTTTTCACTACCTTTTTTCTTTAAATATTTCTTGTCCATATTGTACTACACTATTCATAATAGTTTCCTGAGTTCTTTTTATTTCTCCTTTTACAGTTTTTATTTATGTCATTACACTAACATCTTTCTTTACTAATCTGCTCAAGTAACACAATATGTCTTTTTCTTTGTAAAAATATCTTTGCTTATATAGCAGTTTTCAATTTTTTTCTTGATTTCTTCCATGTAATTCCTTTTCTTTGCAAAGTACTTTATATTATGTTCTAAATCTTCCAATGCATCATAAGTTCTTTTATATTTTTCTTTCTTTACTTTTTTTCACATCATATTGCCACTACAAAAAAAACATTTTTTTTATTTTTCATTAAATATTATTCATTCAGACCAATTTTTTTAAAATGTTCTCATAGTAATATGATATTTCCATAACTGTATTGCTAACCTGTTTCCTTCTTCATTCTGTGCTTTCTAATTTATTTGTTTTATTCCTTTGTCTATTTTTATATATTCCTTGTTTTCCTTTATCTCTAGCCATATTACAATATGATCAGAAAATCCTGTTTCAACTACCTCCTATTTTCCTATAACTAAACTTTCTGATACTATAAAATAATCTTTTTCAGTACCATATATATCCCTTTTGTAAGTCCATGAATTTTTGTCTCAAAGTTTTAACTTACCATGGGCCAGATTCACGAAGGCTTGCACGGAGTCTAAGAGTAGAGTAAGACTCCATGCAGCCAACATGTCTGCCGTGCGATCCAGGAACAGCCGGCAGGGGCGTGCAAAAGAGCTCCTAAAATGACTCTTGCACGGACAGGTTTAGTTTATGCAAATTACACCATTTGCTGCTGAAAGCTATGCAAATGAGGTAAATTTGCAATCCAGGAAACACTAACCTGTCCAAGTAAGTGTAGTGTTATTTGTAGAAATGTACTCAGTTGGCAACTGAGTACCGTTCTGCAAATAGCAAAACGGAGCCATGACAGCTCCAAATAAAGGATGCATCCAGTTGATGAAGCATGCCAATGGCCAAATATATGGCCATTGGCATTTTTATGTGTTGCAAAATAATAAAAAATAAATTTTTTTTCCTCGATCTCCGATGTTTAAGCGTAGCGCCGTGCCGCGCAAATGTGCGGCGCTCTAAAAACCAGAAAAAAATAAAATAAAAGCCACAAATAGGGATTTTATTTAAAATATTCATCTGCCATGCAAGTGAGTGGCAGGCTGAAGACAACATGGCAACTGATTAGAGGTTGCTAAGGGGGGAAGCTCAGTCTGAGAGATGTAACCAAGCATTAGTAGGCATTCCTATGCAAATGAGGATAAAGATAGTGAATCCCAATTTTTCCTGCTATGTGAACCATGTCCCTAGAGTGTAAGAGTAGGATAAGGGGAGTAACATAGTAGAAGATGGGTGGCATCATGAGGGGGAATGTATCAAAAAGACTGTAAGCTTATTGTAGCAGAGTGGCATGTGTTTGCTGTGAGTTACTCAGGACTAAAAGAGGTGTGTCTACAGTTGTCTAAACTGAAATCCAGAAACCGAAGGTGTACTCCGTGGCTATCACTAATGTTTCTTGCAAAGCTAACAAAGAAATGGCGGCGGGTAAGACCAAGGTGCAAAAATGAGAATAAATACGGAAAAACAATGCACCAGGGTGACACACAATAGCGTTTAATAGTACAAAAATAAAAAGGTTGAACAGAGGTGAGTGCTTTCACAACAATAGTTGCTTCATCAGACTGATGAAGCAACTATTCATAGGTTCATAAGTTCATAGGTTCATACTAGGCTATCTGCCCGAGGGCATTTATAAGCCTAGCCCATCGTTTTGTGGCTTACAAAGTGTCGGTTTATACATTCCTAACGGGCATTGCACCAACTATTGGTCTGATGGAGATGAGTAAAGGTGAAGGAGAAGACCTCCCTGATCTAGAGATTGGTGAAACTCTTCATGATAAGGTGGGCAGCCGAGAAGGTCTTCTAACTACTTTAGCTAGTGGGAATTGTATCGGTTAAGCCTCGCCAGATCGAGGTAGGCTGTATGCCTCACCTTTCCTCGCCAATGGCTTCAGGACTGTTTTGAAAAAGTCAACCAAGCTTAAAAGCAGAAGGATCTGCCTTTTGACACAAACTGCGCTGCTGATCAAAGTCTGCAAAATTCTATGTTTTATTTATGAGTGTTGTGAAAGCGCTCACTTCTGTTCAACCTTTTTATCTTTGTGCTATTAAACGCTATTGTGTGTCACCCTGGTGCATTGTTTTTTCGTATTTCTTGAAAAGCTGCCTACACTGTGTGTGCACGTGTAAACCCGTCTAAATCTGTGTGCGCGTGTGTGTGCCCATGTAAGCTTGTGTAAGGCCGTCTAAGCTTGTATACACGAATGTACACCCGCCTAAGCCTGTGTAAGCTTGTGTAAGCCTGTGTACGTGTGTGTGCGCTCGTGTGCGAGTGTTTGCACTTGTTTGAGCGGCACTGCCCCCTGTGGAAACAGAAAGGGAAAAGGAAGGAAAAGAAGTAGTAGGAAGTAAACCAAGGAGAACTAGCAGAGCTACCAGGTGAAATCAATCAGAATCAGCCAATTACACAGGCAGTACACTAGCCCAGCCCAGCCCAGCACTTAAAACTCTGCAAACAACATTCCCCCATGTTTTTCTCAGAAACACTGCAACACTGCAGTCAACAAAGAGAAGTGAAAACTTAAAAAGCTTAAACTGAGACATAAAAATGTTAGGGGCTGCCATTGTTGTTATAAGGCAACATGTGCAAGATGCTGAGGGTGGTGCCATTGCGAATGCTGCTGAGCAACCCACAGTGAGGAGACGGAGAAGAATGTACAGACCCAGGGTAACCTACCAGGGGCTACATGAGCTGGAGATAGTGGAGCACTATAGAGTGGACAGAGACCTTCTGCAGCAAATTGTTGAGCTGTGCAGGCCATGCCTCACATACAGAACCAACAGAGGGGAACCCATCTCAGTGGAAACCAAGGTATGTGTTGGCCTAAGAATACTAGCAACAGGTACCTTCCAGAGACCAACTGGTGATATGATGGGGATTTCACAGGCATCAGCATCAAGGGTACTGTACCAGCTCCTGAATGTTATGTCACCACATGTCGGTATCATGTATATTTCCCCAATTCCTGTGAGGTATTGGCCATCAATATGCGTCTCTTCCAGCAAATAGCGGAATACCCTGAGGTAGTGGGTGAAATTGACTGCACACACATACACATCAAAGCACCAGCTGGTGAGCAGGGTAGGGCCTACATCAACCGCAAGGGCTTCCACTCCATCAACTGCCAGGTTGTGTGTGATGACCAGGGCATAATATTGAATGTGTGTGCTGGCTGCCCTGGAAGCTACCATGATTCCCATATCTGGCATCTGTCACAGCTGTACCAGACATTTGCCAATGTGGACATCCCTAACGGTCATCTAGTGGGGGATGCTGGAAACGCACTGGAGCTGTGGCTGATGACACCCATCAGAAATGCACACACATCTGAACAAGAACTCCATAATGAGGCACACGCGCAAACCCGAAATGTAATTGAGCATGTGTTTGGGATGCTCAAGTCATGGTTCTGGTGCCTGGACACATCTGGTGGAGCCTTGCAGTACTCACCAACTACATGTACCCAAATTGTCATGGTATGTGCCATGCTACACAATATGATCCTGCGAAAACAGCTGCAGCAGGAACAGCATGGGGCAGGGCCAAACAGCCCGCAATCATTGCCAAGGCCTGCACAGGCACAGTGTGACTCGGAGGAGGAACAACCTGAGCCTGCCCCAGTAGGCAGAAGGAGGTGTGCCCAGTATGCCTTGTCCTTGGCAAAGAGGCAATGCATAGCACATACACTGGCTCAGTAGGAAACATGGAAATTATACCTCTCTCTGACTCGCACATAAAATAAAAGGGATGCTTAACTTGACACTACCTGTTTCCAAACATGTATAGGCAGTGTAGTATGTGCATCCAACATAGACAGCCCTGCAGCACCACCTGAGGCATGATTGCCATGTTGTAAGCAATATAAGGCAGTGCTAAGCAGCTTTCACCAATATCTAGTATATGTAAACAAAATTGCTTGTGCAATGTTGGCCAAGGTCAGGGCAAGTTGAACTAAGTCAGTTAAACATGCTCATATCTGCTTTACTGTTCCTTAAGCAGTCTGGTCTGGCCAGCATGAAAATAAAAAGCAGCGACAGGCCTTAAACCCAGGATACTGTGCACTATTGTCACAGTACTGAACCACTAAGCCATGATAGCATTTCAGTGGCACAGACACAGCAGGACAATTGTACACTAATGCAAACACAAAGCAATGCTGTATCATGCCCCTAAAGAGTCAAATGGGTAACCTTCCCCACACGCCTATGCAGACAGAGAACATCAGGCCAGGCGTTGTGAAGTGGGTTGTGTAGGCTATGAAGTCGCAAGCTAATATACGTGACACTGGATGCTAAGATCTGTAGTACAGTAGTATGCCTCAAGCCAGTACGATAGGAAACAGTACAGACTATAACGGTGTCCTGTACATAGCAGTGCAGGCACAGCAAATGTGTACAAGTGTCATTGGATGCTAAGATCTGTAGGTAGTAGTATGCCCTCAAGCCCAGTACGATAGGGAAAAAACAGTACAGACTATAACGGTGTCCTGTACATAGCAGTGCAGGCACAGCAAATGTGTACAAGTGTCATTGGATGCTAAGATCTGTAGTACAGTAGTATGCCTCAAGCCAGTACGATAGGAAACAGTACAGACTATAACGGTGTCCTGTACATAGCAGTGCAGGCACAGCAAATGTGTATAAGTGTCAGGTGAAACCCACATCTTATGTACACCCACAGTAACAATCCTGTGTGCCCACGGGTAGACATTTACAAAGAATAGCTGCCCCCCCCGTATGTAGAAATGTTGATAAGTCTATGCAAAGTGTCTCATGGAAGCCCTGCAGGCACAGCATGATCCCTGTTGATCTATGACACAAAAGTGAGCCCTGCTGTAAAAATACAACTTGATTTACCATACACATATAGTATAAATGTGTATACTGTGCGTGCTCACACACTCCAACAAATGTAGTGGATTTCATTCAGCATCACACTGAAAGGTCATACTGGGCATGCTCACACACTTAAAGAAACAAAGCAAATGTCAGGCAGGAAGATACTGAAAGGTTATACTGGGCATGCTCACACACACAGGCTAAATATGGATGTGATAATAAGGGATCTATGGACAAATGTGTATAGTCATCTCTACTTCCAGAAACACATTCACAAAGTGGTCTGAAAATCCTGCTGTGTGTTCACAGAAACTGCCAAGGTCTGTGCATGTAGTTCAAAGGAGGTTGCCACTACTCAGCAGTCATCAGACCTGTCAGACAGTACCACAACACACTTGCGATAAATGTGACTAGGCATGTTCAGCAGCTAGAAACACCAATGAAGTACCTTAACAAGAGGATTACTGGCCTCAAATAGTTGCCCCATGCAACAAGACTGAAATGTAACCCAATCTGTACTCTGTTGCATACTGTCTACTCAGGAGATCTCTGCCCAACAGACAGGTCCATGTCATGGTTACTTTCAGATCTGTTCTGAGTTACATCTCAATGGCACTAAATGTACAGAGCCAACTGATATTGCCAACATCCTGGCAGATAGGATCAGTGTTAACTTTACCCCCTCTCACCCATGAAAGAGCACATGTCTATAATGGAAGACTGCAAAGTTGCTGTCATCATGGCTGAACAGGTAAAAAACACTCTGCAAAGCCAGTATCACAGCAGCCATGGAACTAGATAACTTCCCAGGCTGTGTAGTATCTACTTCCCAGAAGTAAACATTAACATGGAAGGCCTGTGGCTACTGAAGTTTCCAGAGGACTGCAAACTAGGAGCCATCATTGTAAACACTAACGATGTCGACATCCTACAAAAGGAACTCACTGAGACAGATGGCTGTTGTCCAAGCCATGGGCTGTAGCTCAATGTCAAAAGGTGCATATCATCACCTTTGTTAAAAACACTGTAGCCAAGAACTACAACATAGGTGGTAGTATACTTCACACTGTAAGTGTGACAAGAGACCCTGGGTCACAGGTGGACAGTGGATACAACTCTGATAAGCACAGTCCCACAGTAGTCAGGAAACCCTCTTATGTGACACACCTCATCACAAAATGTGTCTCATGCAGAATAGAAGAGGACATTGTTCCCCTCTACTCACCACTCACTAGAACTATAAAAGGGTACAACACCACTGCTGCTATGTACCTCACAAGACAACTACAACAACTGGAAAGGCAGCAGCAATACCTCACAAAGAGCATTAGTGTCCTGAAATACATGCCATACACAGACCATCGCAAAATGCTCCATCCGTACTCCCTTGCATATTGCCTACTCAGAGGTGTTCACTGCCTAACATACAAAGCTATGTCAGACATAGAGCTGTTGGATATGATCCACGTAAAACACTCACAATCACTCTGACCTTTGGACCCAAGACAACGAGTGAAATACAAAAGGAAGGTGTGTAGCCATTTACCTTATGGATATCCACACCTTCAGGTTACTGGCACAGCATGAGGCATTGGAGACCATGCAAGAGGAACTAACATTGGGCAAAGCTGCCCATCAGATTGTAGCCTGCTACAGATCATGTACCTTGTCTCAGGAACCTCACTCAGTATTCTGTAGAACAATGGCAAATATTAAGGTCCTATCAAACACCATTATATGAGGAGATTACAACTACCCAAACAATGAGTGTGTGAATTACTCGTATACAACGTCCTTTGCCCAATGTGTCCTCCAGTTAAGAAACTCTAACACCCTGGAACAGCTGGTCAGCATGCCCACTAGAGGTGACAACATACTGGACATGATCATCACCAACATGGGGTACCAGTGCTCCACAACAGAGATAAACCCCCCGCTGGTAATATCAGATCATTAAGTAATCACACTGGACATCCACACCCCACTCCCACACCCAGTCAATGAAACCACTGTGAAGACATTTGCAAAAGCAAACTGCACACTTCCCAAGACCAAAGTGGAACATTCCGAAGACCCCTTGCTATAGGATAATGGTATGCAATCTGCAGAATCATTTACAAGTGCATCCTATGAGCATCTACAGGGCTGCATGGAATGAGATATTACAAATAAAACCAAGATGCATGCCTCCAAAAATAGGACAACAAGCAGGTGGTAGTTGTCTATAAATAAGCTAGACAAGAGAAGGAGGAAATGAACACATGATAGATCCAACTTCACTAAAGGAAAGGCATCACTGATCATTATCAGGAAGAAACAATGATCACTCATAAAATAATCCAAGGATGGTTTCTAAAGACAAATAGCCAAGGAATGTAAGAATAACAACCACAAAGCCTTCAGTAGCTATACCAGACATGTAGGTGTCAACTTCCAAATATGCTGTCAGCTACAGAAAAAAGGAATGGCATACACCAAACCAACTTTCATTGCCCTCACCCAGGGGGACATGTTCAGTGTAAACTCTCCCCCATCACCCCCAAAAGGGCCTGTGTCCATCACAGAAGGATGCAGAGACCCAGACGTCATGGACATGCAGGTAAAGACAGCCCTCACCAAAGCTAAGAACATAGCATCAATGTGACTGTATGTTGTCCCAGGCTGTGTCTTACACTAGGCCCATAAGGAACTACACCCTCACCTACATTCACTGTCCAGACTCAAGCATACCACAGGCTATGTACCCAAAGAATGGCATACAATAACAGTCATCCAGCTCCACAAAGGGTGTGCCAAAACAGAACCTGGAAACCATTGCCCAATATGTCTACTCAGCCGGGTCTACAGAGCTATTGAGCAAATTGTCATGGAACCCATTCACTGAGACACTGGAGATCTCCAGACACTGGACTTTACACAACTTTGCCTTGTTAAAGGCAGAGCCTGGCTCCCAAACTTAGTTGACTTATTTAAAACAGTTACCATGAACATAGATGGAGGTGAAAGTAGTCCACACAGCCCACCTGGACCTCACTAAGGGCTTACCACACCATTCCACACTCTGTTATCATAGACAAGTGTACCAGCTTGAACATTAACAGCTATGTCACAGGATGGGTGGCCAAGTGGCTCACAGATCAAACACACATGTTCATAGTTGCGGGTGCCATGTCCAACTCTAAGCCAGTCACAAATGGCATCACACAGGTCTTGGTCCTGGGACCCCACCTGTTCAGTAGATACTGCTCAGAGGTACAGGCAAGCACAGCAGGTATATGGCTGAACAGGTTTGCAGATGAATGGAAACTGTGGTCCATAATTGACTGTACAGCTGACACAGACATCCTCCAGAAGTGTCTTACAGAGACAGATACCTGGTGTCAAAACAATGCCCTCAAGCTGAATGGCAAAGAATGCATAGTCATCCCCTTTGGGTAATACAAAGTGCACACAAATTACCACATAGGTGGTAATCCAGCATGTACGGAGAAAGTCATAATGGCCCTGGGGACACAGGTAGATAGCAAACTGACCTTTGATGATCACATGGCCAAAGTGTTTATACATTCCTTCAATGTAGGCCATCCAATGACACCTAATGTAACCTACTTCGTATAGTCTGATGATGTCACCATCCTACAAATATACCTGTGGAAAGGATAACTCCCAGTAATATGTATAGCGTGTTGTGTTAATGCATACTCCTTTAGTATCATGAAGTAGTTAGGTAGGGGTTTGAATCCTGCATTAGACAATTGTGTGTGGTCTCCTTGGGAAGGCGTAGCCTTTTAGGAGAGTAGTGAAACACCTCAAAAGTGGTAAACTAACCTTTGTCAAGTCTGATGATGTCACCATCCTACAAATATACCTGTGGAAAAGAAAACTACCAGTAAAATGTATAGCGCATCATGTTAATGCGTATTTCTCTAGTATAATGCCATAGTTAGGTAGGGGTTTGAATCCTGCACTAGACAACTGTGTGTTTGTGTGTCATCTCCTTGGGAAGGAGCAGCCTTTTAGGAGAGTAGTGAAATACCTCAAAAGTGGTAAACTAACCTTTGTCAAGTCTGATGATGTCACCATCCTACAAATATACCTGTGGTAAAGAGAACTCCCAGTAATATGTCTAGCGCGTTGTGTTAATGCGTACTCCTTTAATATCATGAAGTAGTTAGATAGGGGTTTGAATCCTTCACATGGTGTGTGTGCTGTATGTGTGTGATACTGCTGGTCAATGTGTTGTGGGTTTTGCTTTTACTACTGTATGACATATCAGTATGCATTGCACATGTGAGCTAGATGTGTGCCAAATACATATATGTACATGTTACCTCAATGATTGCATGTTTGGGAACCCTGCTTTCTCCAAGAACACAGCTGTCATCCTTGCCAGACTGTGCTGCTGCTTCCCAGACCTTGGGTCACATCTGTATGCTTGTGACAAGCCCAGCCACTGCAGTGATCCCTGGCCTAGGTCATCTGTGTCACACAAAGTCATTACGGTTGTTATTGGAATGTGTGTGTGAGGATCTATGGCCGAGGTATATGTCAGACCTGTTCAAACGCAGCAAAGTCTGTCAATGATGACTATTCATAACAGGTGTTGAACAACCTTTGTGGATATGCATGCAGCCCCCTTATTGCTTATGTGATCCACAGAGGGATCTCAAAATACCTTTGGAAATGTGATTAACAAAGGACAGATGACGTAACACTTGGTTGCATGTACACATCGGTACCTGTTCATCATGTTGTTGGCTACTACCTATGTGGTACTGTGGGGATAATATGTTCCGTAAAGGTGGATGACTATGCTTAGTTTGGCTTATAGCTTTCCAGCATGGTTTTGACAACAGGCACCTGTCGGTATGATACCCTTGTGCAGGATGTGTGTGTCATCTGGAGAATGCATTACAGGCCACAGTATGCATTACCAGATGTGGACAGACATATCCCTACTGTGATTGCTTGTACCTAAGAGAGCTATATGCCAAACAGGAGAGGTGTCAGTAATGGGTGCAGGTGAATACCAGTGGTTACTGGCATAGTATAGTACCTGAAGGATCCAAATGTTGCTGTGTGTCCTACATCTGTGTGTCGGTTGTCAAGACATCATCTAACGATTGATTATGGTCAGGCTGTGGAAGTGATGTATACTACTAGAATGCAAAACAATGACAGATAGTAACAGTATCACCCACAGTACAGTGTCAAACCATGTCATACACACATGTGTATCAGAGTACAACAAAAACGAACCAGCACAAGGGAGAAGAGTGTCTAAATCTAATTTATTGTGGCAATATCTGAAAACTTCATACTGCAAACTGGTTTCGGCTGTGAAACCAGCCTTCCTCAGTGCAACAAAAATAGTATGGATAGCACATCCTGGTATATCCTTATATATCCAGAAATATTAAAGGCATATACACCCTAAAAAACAAATATGTACAAATTGTGAATAAAAATATATAGACAATGAACATGAAAAATAAATCCTATGACATCAAAAAATCAAAAAATCAGCAAAATAAGAAGCTGGCTCCAAATGACTAATTTGTTTCATTTAAACCAGGTTTGAATAAAGCTCCTAACCTGGTAATCTATGAGGTTTCCATATTATCTAATCTGTCATGCCAGCCTGCTTTAAGATTTCTGTGCATCTCAATTTTATCAATGATGGTGAATATGAATTGTGCGGTTTTGTGAATCATAGTATGTTTGTATAAACCATTAGAAATGTTATGATTTCTGATAGCGCTGAGGTGTTCATTTATCCGATGTCTGAATGGTCTGGAAGTTTGGCCTACGTAGAAAGAGAAACATGTACATGTGGCCAAATAGATCACCCAGTCAGTACTGCAGTTACCAAAAATTTTTATCATGTGTAGTCAGGTTCTGAAATGTGTGTAGTACAATGCATACTGGCCAACAATAGAAACTATGGAGTGTTACTGTGTAGCACAGAGCATGTCACCCTAGCCATGTGTCCGCTATGCACGTACATGCAGACAGTGCACCTCTACCATGTTCACAACTATACACCTGCAAATCTGTGCTACACACATCCCACACATACTGTCCACTCTCTAACACATACTGCCAATACTGCACACATCAGCCAACTGGCACGTGGCCAGACAATACACAATTGGAACCAACACTGGTGTAAACAACACTACAATGACAATCATAGCATCAATGCATCATTCCTGCTCAGCTACACCTTCAAGTATATCATTACACTGTACTTCTGACAACATGCTAACATTGCTATATTGCTATAAAGACACCCTGTGTATCAGCACCATGGTAGCCTGTTCCTGCATCTATGTTACAGATGACAGGAGGCAGCACAGGATTCATCATATGCACAGGGTGTGTTGTTGGTTTGCCAGAGGCCTACAGTGAGCCATCCAATTGACATGTATGTGTGTGTGTGGGGGGGGGGGCAAGAATACTGGAATGGGCTAATGTTGATGTAATGTGTGTGGGTACGTGTTAGCCCTAGGTGTCTGGAGTATGTGTGCGTGTCTGCATGCACACAGTTCCACCATGTGGCTCCCATATACAAGTATTTGTGGGACAGCCACAGACTGTACCTGCGAGGCTTCACAGATCACCATCTCTGGCCATGGATACGGTACTTATGCCTGGCAGGGGTGCTACTGACACTATCAGGCACTAAGCCAGACTGGGTTCTATCCCCAGAGGTGTATGGATGTACACTGGACACAGGTCCATGCTGGGACTGTCCAGAGCCATGTGCACGTGGTCTTCTAGGGCGTTCTATGGACAGCCCACTCCCAACATTGCTGGGGCTGGTACTGGCACTACGAGAGTGGCTGTGGCTTGAGGGATGTCTGTGGCGACTGCCAGCTACTGATGTTGCTGGCATATGTCCACATCGACGACTCAACCATCCCGCACTGTCCTGACACATGGACATGACATTGTGGAGGATATCTAATGTCTCTCCCCAATGTCTATCAGTGACCTCGGTGTAATGATGGATGGCACCTGCTAGGTCATGGATACTGTTAAAGACGGCAGTGTTATGTGCCCTCTGTGCCCTTAGTCCCTGTCTGGTGTACCGTTCCATACATGCCTGTGCCTCCATGACAGCCTGGAACATGCGTGACGTTGTCAGACCTGTGGCACTTCTGCCAGTGGCATGATGAGCAGCAGTGCTCCTACGAGAACCCCTGGAAATCTGCCTATGTGGTACCCTTCCAGACATCTGGGTATGGCTGCTGTGTTGGGATGCATGTGCCATGGATATCACACTGTTCTGGCCAATGCCAACTATACGCTGTCCCTCAGCTATGGGCATTGGTGATGGATGTATTGGCAGTATGACAGTATGCATGGATGGGGTGGACACCTGTGTACAGTTGATTGGTGGCCCAATGACAGACCTTGGCAAACATGCCTGTGCCTCAACATACCTATCATCAGTATCACTGTTTTGCTCGGTGACATCAATTTCCCTGCTGCAGTGAACCAACCCAAGGACAGCACCTGTGAGAGGAAGACAGGAAACACACTTTACAACCTGTACATGATGTCGGCACACATACACACATGCACACATGAACACATGAACACATGCACACATGCACACATGAACACATGAACACATGCACACACATACACATGCACACATGTACACATGCACACATGCACACATGCACACATGAACACATGTGCACATGAACACAAATGCACTCATCACTAAAATACACACACACACACACACACACACACACACACACACACACACACACACACACACACACACACACACACACACACACACACACACACACACACACACACACACACACACACCACCAGCAATCCAGAACATACTCAATAGCGGGTGATGGTGGGGTACAGTATCACAAGGCAAACAGTTATATCACACGTGTCAGCATGCAGGACGTGTGTTTCCCAACAGCATGCAGTGCAGGTGTTGACAGCCCTTGCCAATAACACTATACATGTCTTTGATGCATGTGTGTTGTTGTTCAGTGATTGGCCTCATCCTGAAATGCACTGTGTACATGGACACAACAGTGCTGTGCAAGTATTATAAGCTCTGCAATGTTCTGTGCACCATCTCTCACAGGTAAACATACCATGGCTGGATGTGTATCTGTGTGTCACATAGATATCCATTTCTGATTAGAGCATCTGTGTCTTCAGCAGATAATTGTGGACACAGGATTAGCACATGCATGCTATGTATACACACAGGATGAGTGGTGCATGTTTACCTGATGGAATACCATTGCTCAACATGGCCATTGTACAGTGGATATGGTGAGTGTAGGACATATTGTGGACATGCCAGTGCCAGACATGTCATGGCATGCTACAACACAACTGCAACTTTAAACATCACACAGACACAGTGTGTGTCATGTGACCTATACACTCAAAAGCATTACAAGACATATATGTGTCACTTTGTACAAATGGTTGCTATGCATATTGTGTATAGGTGCCTATGTTAGCACACACACAACACTGAGGTGCATAGCAGGTAATGCTATGTGTAGTACTGTGGTCACTGTAACTGGATGGGGTGTACTACCATGAGCCATCATCATGCAGCATCATGTGGTCACTCAAGGCTACTAATGTGTGCCAGACTGGCATATACCATGCTGTACCGGAACTGCAGTACCATGGTTACATTCACCATTTCACAGCCAGTTGTTACATGGGTTTGTAAGGTGCACAATAGGGGGCATTGCCTACCATGAATGTGTAATGTGTCAAAGAGTGTCGCACAGCCACATGTGAGGCATCTACCCCTCAGGTATATTATGTGTGCTGTGTGGATGAAGTGTGGGATACTGCAGTGTGACCTTACAGCGGGCGTCTGAATATGCCATGTGTAGCATGTTAACGTGTACTGTGTATGAAAGTGTTGTGTATGTTGTGTGCATGTGTATTGACTCTGCCTATCCAATGTCCACATCAGTGTTGCCACAATTGTGTGGAATGCTCTGTGTATTGTATGTGTTTTAGGCAGCTACCCACGTTACTGGGATGTGCATAGTCTCACAGCAAACATGCACAGCATGCATTATGCATATGTGTGTTACGTGTACATGGCCTACACCTCACCTATGACATGCACATTTAATTAGCAGTATTAAAGGTAGAACACACTCACCAGCATGGGTCAGCTGCCTTGCTGTCACACCAGAGGGGCCTACAAGGATATGAGACACTCTGTCAGTGGCAACAACTGTGGCATTGCTACTGTGTGTTTGCAATTGTACAGTAGTACAACGGTTGACAGTCACAGGCCTACAGATTGTATTCCTAATTATTACCATTGCACAACACTAGGCACCACATTGTCTAACTACACATCTCACATAAGCATGCTCTAACATTTGAGGTAACAGTAGTCTACAGCTATGCCATGTTACCTGCACACTCCATGTCAGCTTGCTGGGTGACTCCGGCCTCCATGATGACACACGTAAGTTGTTGGGGTTGTGGTTGGCCAGGAGCCACCTGTCTCAGGAGCAGCTCCTCCACTCTGGTGAGGGGGGGATGGATGGCTACCCCCCACCTGTGGCAAGCTGCTGTCTGTGGATATCAGATGCATGCTGCTGGACATGTCTAATTAAATCACTGCATTGATGGCGTACCTGCTCATATGTCCGGTTATGCATGCCTATGTCATTTACCCAACGGACAAGCTCTTGCCACAGTGCAGTCCACTCATGCTGGTCCTGGCTGGTTCTAGAGAACAGCAGGGCATACTGCTGAAACAGGCCGGATGTTATGACCTCTTCCTCCGCCGTGCTATAGGTGGGATTACGATGGTGGGACATAGCCCTGGAAAACAATGAAACAATATGTATGAGCAAGTCATGAGGCACACGTATATTTCTAATGTACAGATATCAGTTAACTGCCATATATAGCAACCTATTGGGTGTCAGATGATACACACTTTCAATACCACATGTCAGTACTCAACCCACAACTGCCTGACAGTGCCTGGCACACTCTATATATCAAACCACATTTTGCACAGCAACATACTTACAACAGTATGTAATACTATACAACAGTACATGGCACAATGTATGAGACACAATGCACAACCTAGACACAGGAGGTATATATCATGCTAATGCATCATGAAAAGTGTAATCCATTGCAATGATTGTAAAGTCCAGTGACAGTATCACTGGTATACCACACTAGTCGTTGATGGCAGACCCCTGCCTAATATATGTGCACATTCGTGAATATAGGTAGCATACTGCTGTACTACACCATACATGTTGCTAGATACGCACCTATATCCTGTAACACACATATGACCGAGGCCATGGTACAGGCATACACACACATCAGACATACATACCAGACACATAGGTATGGCAACACAGGTGACCTTTACCTGTGTACCTTACAGTACTGTGTGTCAGTAATTACGAGACCATATGCCTGAGGTCTGTAATTTGTGAGGACTACAGGGAACACACGGAACAGTGGTTCCAATCAATGTGGACGTACACCATACTGTGCTGTTTAGGCATACAGCCTCAGGTAGTACTACAGTTCATACAGGGGTTGGATTCCCCAGCAGTAACACTCAATAAGCATGCATGTACTGCTTTGGCATACAATGGGCACCCCAGTCGACAACAAGGGACTATGTCAGAATGTATGGCATACTGCTTTTTCAGCCTAGCAATTGTATACACATCTTTTGCTGGGATCACAGCTAGGACACATAATACCATGACAGAAACAGTTTCCCACTAAGCTATCACACATAAACCAAACTCTGACACATTCACAAACACATTCACCATCACACTCAGTCAAACTCACATAGCAATTTTTGCAACAAGTACATGTGTGTGTGTATCACTTCATAGGTAGGTAAGAGGCTATTGGCCCTAGGGCCTTTAGAAGCCTAGCCATATGCTACCCTGGCCTTTGACACACAGGTCATTGCATTTCATGTGGCCCTGTCAAGCAGAGACACAGAGGTGATTGCCTGGGTGTATTCACTATCTCCCATACAATCTTCATGATTATTTATGACTGCTAATTAGGAGCTTTGTTTGCTATGGATAGTTGGTTTGTTACAGAGTATGGGATGTCTCTGAGATGGGAATCTATCCCTCCAGCATGTGCTGTTTATTGTGGTCAGAAGGTTTGGGTCCCTAGAGCGTGTAGCACGTAGAGATTGTGATCTGTTTACGTGTAGCATGTCCAACAGCTCTGGTTTTTACATAGCTTAGTATGTTAGGCAGAGGTCGCTTCTGGGTAGGCGGTATGTGACACAGTGTAGTTGTGGGTTTGTGAGATGGTCTGCATAGGGCATCTGTTTGAGGCTGGTATTACTCTTTGTGAAGTATGTCTTTGTCGTTTCCAGTTGCTGTGGATGTCTTGTGAGGTACATACCACATGGGGCATTATACTCTATAATGGGCTTTATGTGTGATGAGTAGAGGGGAACACTGATCTATATTTCCCTGGATGACACACCTTTTGTGATGAGGTGTGGCAGGTAGACAGATTACATGACTAGTGTGTCACAGTGATTATCGAAGGGGAGACTACAGTCCACCTGTGTCCCATGGTCTCTTATCACACTTTCAGTGTGAAGTAGACTACCACCTATGTGGTAGTTCATGGGTACGGAGTTTTTGCCAGAAGGGATGCCAATGCAGTTTCAACATTGAGCTTGAGTCCATGGCTTTGTCACCAGCTATCTGTCGCAGTAAATATGACCCTCTCTCTCTCTCTCTATATATATATATATATACATATATATATATATATATATATATATATATATATATATATATATATATACACACACACACACACACACACACACACACACACATAAATATAAACATACATTGGGGTGCATATAGATATCCATATAGGCACATATACAGTCCACCTTTCATGGTGGGAATATCAGTTATGTGAAGGTTGCAAGGTATACTGTTATGTACTAATATTGCACAGTGTTGTGCGGAATGCATTGAAGGTGTTCTTAGCATATGTAGCTTTAGCAGGCCTCACTGGCTGCAAAACTGCAAACCTGACAATTCATACCCACAGCGTTTAACCACCACATGTCATGTATGCTGTCTTGTTTGCCACACACTACAACCTACATAGAAGCATGCACATAACAACCTTCAACAACATATATATGTCCACCCTTCACAAACAGTTGCAGTATGTCCCTTGCTCTATGCACATGTACAGATGCTAATATATCTGACACAGACAGATCTCTCCGTATGTGTGTGCCATACACACACAAGGTCCACACTGTTGTAAGTCCATGGACCTCACAGCTGACCTGCTGGGCCTTGTTGCAACATGAACAGGTGTCACATGTGAGCACACAGTAATATTGGAGTGTGTATATATAGCTGCAAATGCTAGATTAGCATACTAGCCTGATACAGCTGTTGCCAATGCTAAGCTACATGTTAATATGACTATCATGCATTTGTTACTCTGTCACATCCTTTTTTATATAACTATATGCGCTACTCCCCCAAACAGCCATTGTACACACTACTGTACAGAACAGAGATAACATGGATCAGATGTTTGACATTTAATGCTGAACTACATATATCACGGTCATATCTCACTGCACACAGGTACACACTGATTTCTCCATGGCAATAGTTATGCAGGGCATCTGTGCATAGATACGTACTGCTGTCACATATGGATGATTCAAAGTATGTAGAGTACTCTTCAAAAACATCTGCTACATGCCAGTAAATACATATCAGTTGCATACCTTTACCTTGTATGGGTTTGTATTATTAAGTTCCGTGTGTGTGTAGTAATACAATTTTTTTTATATATATATATATTTTTTTTTTTTATGCTGACTTTTATTTTTCCTGTTGCTGTGGCTGTGGCTGTTGTTGTTGCCGGTGTCTGTCTGTCTGTGTGTGTCGCTGTGTCTCTCTTTCTTGCTTTCTTGCTTGCTTGCTTCCTTGCTTTCTCTCTCTCTCTCTCTCTCTCTCTCTCTCTCTCTCTCTCCGTGGCTGCAATGAAATGATTGCATGTGTGGACAGCAAGTACAGCCTGCTTTTAGAGGTATCTGCACATGTGCATGTGATGGCCTCTGCACCAATTGGTGGCCACCATTTGGTAATTGCATGCAGCCTGCTGTGTGGTAATTGCAGTACTCACTGTCATAACAACCCAATGCTATAAATTTCTAGGTCAGGTAGGCGTAGGCCTTTCAGCTTTCCAAAGTGGGGCCCATGCTTGTTTGCTGTGGACACCGTAGTGTAAGTCAGAAGGTTGGTATACTTCTTCTAAATGTTGCTAAGGGTGTAGCCAGTTATTTCTATGTTGTACTCAGACCTGAATGATGCCTCTTCCAGTACACAGTTGACAGTGTAGAATTGTACTCACCCCTAGAAATGCTGACACAAAGATACATGGGAGTATGGAGTTTCTTTACAACATCTACAATTAGCTGCCATACATATGTAGTTATTGAGATGTTTCCATTTGGCACATGAACTGATTTGGGTACATCTATACTGTGGATATTAATGTACTCATTTCTGCAGTGTTTGTGCTTTTTATTTTGTTGACATTATCACAGGATGTTCATGAAACTGGGCAATTCCAGTACTGAGTATGTCTACCCACATCCTTGCTGTACCTTGAACACACTAGTATTTTGTACATTTGTGTGTGGATTGTCCTGCTATGATACTGTGTGGGGGTTGTGAAGTGCTGCTGTAACAGTGTTTACTGCTAGAATGTCTGGTTCTGTTATCACAGTCATGTAATGCAATTTGACAACTGCTGGTATAGTTCCACAGAACAGGTTTTGTGTTATGGCATTCCTACCTTTCCTTTATATTCACACATTCTGATGCATGATATATATATTTCAGCAACATCTTGCTCTATATCTACTGTGGCCTAGTGGTACTTCATGCAGTCTAGTGTGTCCAAGGTCTGGGGTTTGAGACTGGCAGTGGTGTTTTATTTTGCTGCTGAGCAGAACAAGGCCCCTCATATGCAGGGTGACTAAGGCACTTTTAAGCAGTTGTAAGCGGGATTGCGCATGTTTGCACGATGCTTAGCAATACTTAGCTAAACGCACACATGTGCACACTCACGCAAGCCCGCTAACTACTGCTTAAAAGTGCTTACTCCTGCTAAACCCCGCGCTAATTTCTTTGAAAGAAAAGAAAATGGGGAGATAGAAAAGTGGTGAAAAAGGGGCACAAAGAGGGAAAGACAGTAGGGAAAACAGCTCGGGATGTGCAGGACGGGTGTAGGGAAGGTCCATAGCTGCCCATTTCTTTAACAGCAACAGCTGTGCATATACTAGTAATTTGGAGGGAATTTTGAAACCTTCCACCCTTGAGAGAGGGGTGAGGACAACGAAGTATGTTGTAGTGCCAATTGAATTTCAGTGTCTGTGTCCAGCGGACATTTGTGTAAAATGGGCAGCTATGTATGGGGCATAATTTTTTTGGGAGCAGATTGCCCTTTTTTTTTCAGGTGAGAGTGGAATATGAGGTAGGGGAAGTATGTTGTGGGAGGTAGGTTGGGGAGGTAAACAGACAAGACAAAAAAGACACATACAGGGGCGGAATATGACACATGGGGTGGGTGAACACAATTGATGGGGAAGGATGTTTGGAAATCGCAAGCCCATAGCCCACAGATGGTAACAGTGGAACTGAGATCCCCACCTATGGGCAGTCACCACGGCACCTTCACAGCCCGGAGGGTGGCTGTGCTGGGGGCTGCGTAGGAGGGGCAGGCTCACCCGTGATTCTCACCACTCTTGCCTTGAGCTGGCGTAGGGGATCAGCAACTGAACACTGGATCTCCCTACACACCACAGCCCGGACCCTTCGGAGGGTGACAGGTGGCCCTCTTCCGGCCACGCTTGTATTGGGGGGACGAGCCCCATCCCCTGCAGTGCTTGTACCCGAAGGTGGCACAGGACCAACAGAGGAGGGGGGCCAGGGCTGGGCACCGGACCTGCTGGTGCCAGGTGCAATCGCCAGCTGAGGTGGGACAGGTGGGTCTGCTGGGACTGGCCTTCCCATATGTTTTGTGTTTAGGTGTATTCAATAACAACATAGCCAACAGCATTCCAAATTAGTTGTAACAGCATGCAGTAATATTCCCATTAACCCAACACACCACAGTTTCAACAGTTGAACAGCAAGCATAACACATGCATATATAGAACAACAGTGGACATTCCAACAGCATGCAGGATTGATTGGTGGCAACAGGCCACCAAGATTGTGGTGTTTGAACAGGGCACATGCATCAAAGTAAATGCAGATATTTATAGAACAATAGGACATATGTCCCAACAAATGTTTTGAGATTAGACATACCCATTGAGTTGTGGATTTGCATTGTTTATGCACATACAGTAGGGTGTAAAAAGATACCTCCATTAACATCTTATATGTACTTATAGTTTACACTACATTCCTATTGACTGCAGGTGTATATCCCCTACATGTATTATTACACTAGGCAACGTGCATTAAATTGTGTAATGGGTTTGGCTAGTTCATTATATACCTGACCTATATCTGACATACTAACTGTCCAGGATGCAGATGTTACTGCTACGTATTTATATATTTTATTTATATTTATATATCTGCATATCTGGATGTGTTCACGTGACATTATCAAAGCATGCCAAAATAACAGTTTAGGGATTCTTGGAACAGAACAGTAACAAGAAAAAAATGCACATACATAAGGGGATGAAACTAAGGATCCCTGGGATAGCACAAAGAGGGAATAAAGTACAGGTAGAAAAAGGGCCTAAGGAACCCTGTGGCAGAAAAAAGAAGAAATAGAGCACAGGTATAGAAGGGTCTTAAATATTACTGAGACAGGAAAATGAATCAATAGAGAGTAGACATGGGAGAGACATCTGCTTAGGTGATGTAACCCATGTGTGGACTTGAAACATTACAGATCTTTTGTTATATTAATGAGATGACATGGATTTAAGTAGCTGCATAAACTGTCATTCTTTAGAATTTTATACTTGATATCGAATTAGATGGGGCTATCAACATTACCTGGGCATCTTTTATATTTCATAGATTATTGTTGAATCAAATATTGAAATCCTGCAAAAGAACAAACTGAGATTTAGGTATTACTTTAGTGGATCAGTATTACCAGTATGTATCTGTATATAAAATTCAGTAGAAAGTACTGAGATTGAAGTGTCAAAGGGTTCTTGTATCTTTTGAATAGAAAGTCCTTTCTGGGAAAAATGAATAAATATCTGAATAAATATCTGTATTATGACAAATAATGTTATAGATCAGAAAGATGGTTTAAAATGATTATCTGGCATACAAGAACAGGAATCCATTAAATTACTGGAATCACATCTGTGTCGAATTTCAGGACTCAGAGCATGTTTCAGAGCTAAATTAGGGGCATTTGTTACAGTTTAATAATACAAAACAGAATAATTATGATTGCTCTCAGGCCAAGAGCTTGTAATTTGTTGATGTGACATCTACATTTATTAATGCAGTTATGTACTTGAATGTGATTATGGGTGTAATAACTGTGCTGATCAATAAATCTCTAATGGTACTGTTATTACATTTACTATTCCAGGAAGGTCACTGCTTCACAAATCCAGAAACTGCCTAATATATATATTTTTTTTTTTTGTGGAACACTCTGTATAGCTGTCTGCATCCAAAGTTCTCACACATATAAGTGCAACCATAATGGATCCATCCACCTTTCTGGCATTAAACCAATTACTCCAGAATAAAACTACTCCTGCAGCAGTAACAGTTTAACAGCTTTGGACATGTTAGCATATCTCTCAACTGTCCAGATTTTCGCCTCATATTTTTGGTCTGTTTGGACTGAAGTTTGAAATAATGGCAGACATCTAAGTTTCAGATGTCATATCCCTCAGAAAATTCATGCCAGTGCAAGCCTGTTATGCAAGACCTCTTAGCCTATCAACTTTCTAAGTTTGTAAGAGCAATATTTAAAAAGTGTTTCTATTTTTGGGCCTTTGTATCCCCATAATTTGTGGTTTTGTCCAGATTTCTTACTCTAAGAGGTTGAGACGTATGCATGTCAGTTTACCAGTACCTTGTAAAGGTGTGGATGACTTTGTAACTACAAAACATTCTCAATACATGTCTCACTGTCTCATGAACAGCATGTCTTTCTCTCACTTGTCAGATGCTGAAGATTATAGGAAAGGGTATATTTTAAAGGGAAAATGTAATCTGTCTCTTCCTTTTCCAGACTCATAATGTGCTAGCTCATAAGATGTTACTGTAAAAATATGCATATTTAGTAGAGTGCTGAGGCCACTTACCTATTTACTTCACAAGCAAAATGCTCAGGATCTACAGTGATAACACTGCCACAGAATAATTTGACTGCCATGAGTCCACCTGAATTCAGTCCATTGTATTAAACTATACATTCACATCACCTGCACAGGATGTTTTACAGCCCATATGATGAGAACTAGCAGTCTCTCAATCTGGTCCTTCACTTCAAAGACGTAGCTAAGTTGGGGTAAAGGGGGCAGCTGCTCCCTGCATAATGTGTTAGGCAGCATGATCAGCAGATGTTGACTGGGTCATAGTGCAGTATTGGCATTCAGAAATGAATACTAAATCCATTTGCAGACAGAAATGAAGAGCTTCAGTGCTTCATGTGTGGCATTCAGCTGCAGTCATCTGCTTGTTACATTTTTATTAAGCAGTTCACTACAATTTTAAAAGGAGCAGAGTTTTTCTTTTCTTTGGTTCTCATCTCACACAGTATTTTTATTTTTATTTTATTCCACAACTCAGAGGGAATGTTTTAGCCCCATGGACCTCTACTTGGAGTTGAAGGTGGCACCTCTGACTGGGTGAACTGCATAAAGTGTCAAATAACCTAGCTATGATTCTGCTTCACTTGTGCACTTTGACCTTCTTTCATGTACACTTTTAACTTCTTTATAATTAGTTAATATAAGGTAAATTGATAGTGACTCATTGAAACCCCAAGATTTTGTTATCTGGGTCAGTTTTCATGCTGGAATATTTGCCATCTACATGGACGTCCTCATGTTCTGAAAGCACATCACTCAAGGTGCTCCAGTTCAAGTCCTGCAAAGTTATTATTTCCTAGAAGTCCTTTATTCGAAGTGCATACCAACCAGGTGTTCATTGTTAGTCAGAGATTTGATGCACGGCCCAGTTTAATGGGATAGCAAATAAAGATGTTCAGTTAAGGTGTAACTAAAGGGCTACACCTAAACTCATCTTACTGAATACAGTGTTTTCAACTGATTGTGTACCTGGAGTTTCAGTGTAGTATATATATAAAATGTATCTGTTTTGTGATGTGCAGACATATTACATTGACACCCATCTCTCTCTGACAATTATGGACAGTTAATTTAGATAAAGCTTTTCTTCATATGAAAAATGTACTTTAGACATCAAATACGGACTACAAATGTATGTATGGTTAGGACAAAACAGGAAAATCCTCAAAACATCCTGATGGTCGGCTCAGTGACAATCCCTCTCAGTCAGCTGTTGCCTGGTGAAGGGAATGAAGCTAATAGACCAAGAGAGGGTCTGTTAGTTTGCAAAAACATACAAAAAATGAGGGACTGGGGCTGCTGTTGTATTTCATTCAGTCCTTGTATATGAGGGCCTAGAGTTGTGTCTGCATTCTCAGTCAGATAAGTTGATGGTTCTTGTAGGTCTCAACCAAGGGTATGCATTGGCTCCCCTCCTGTTATTGATTTTCATGGACAGGATATCAATGTGCAGCCAAGGTTTGGAGAGTATCCATTCTAGAAACATAAGGTTTGCATCTCTGTTGTTTGCAGATGATTTAGTCCTCTTGGTCTCATGTTATTAGCTTCTCCAGAATACATTGAGTGTGAAGTGACCAAAATGAATATCAGCACTTCTTAACACTGTGCCGTGGTTGTTAAACAGCAAAACAGTGGATGGCTTTCTGCAGGTGATGGAGCAGCGACCCACAATGTGAAGTTTAGGTATCTTGACGTCTTGTCTAAGGGAAGAGGGAATAAGGAGACTGACCATCAGTGAAGGAAACTGACCATCAGTGAAGGAGACCGACCATCAGTGAAGTGCAGCAGTAGCAGTACATCAGGTTTTTTGTTGGACTGTCATGGTGAGGTGAGAGCTGAGAGCTAGGATGATGTCTGTAGTTTACCAGTCTGCGTCGCCATTCTCTCCTGCGGTCATGTACTTTGGACAGTGACTTACAAGATGGCTTCAGCAATCTGTGATGACCTTGGAGTACAACCAGTGATTCTCAGGATTAAGACAGGTCAACTGAGGTGGCATGAACACTTCATAAGAATACCCACTGGATAACTCTTAGAAGGGTGTACCACATACTGCCCACTGGGAGGAGGACTTGGTGCAAATATAGAAGATGCTGGTTCGATAATATCTTATCTGGAATGACAATGCTTTGTCATTTCAATGAAAGAACTAGAAACAGTTGCTGGGTATAGATATGTTTGATCTGCTTTTCTTAGCTTCCTATCATTGTGACCCTCAGCAAAGTTAAACAAGATAAGCAATTTAGAAAATGAATGGGATGATGGATGAATGTAACGCACCTATAGTGCATACTTCCAATTAACATCCATAACTTCTCATGGTGTCATGACATTTCTTACAGCTGGTTTCTTTAACTTACCAACTTATCAAATACTAATAGACAACATTAGAAAAGGCAACGTATAACTAGTGAAACAACACCAAGATCATTAATCTAGAATGACCTGCAGTGCAGCTATTAATCAGTGTTGTCTCATGTTATTAATTTTTTTTCATATTTACACTTACATTGTATAACTGAGAAAGCTACATGTTGTTGAAGAGAATAGTGTGAAATAGCAGGCTGGAAATCAACATATATATTGTTACTGTCCATGTAAAATAATCAGTACTGGAGATATTGCTACCTTACTAGTGCATATGGAAATATGCAGTTTCCCATATGTGTATTAATATTCCCAAAATCAAGTGAATTCTAAACTATTGTATGACAACAGATGAAACCTTAGATGATGAGAGACAATTGTCATTTATATTTGCACTGTAGGTTATATGTCTTGAGACATTATAACTGTTACTTATATTGTTAACTATACCAATAAGTATAAATTTTCATGTTTCTGTATCTATTGCCATAAACAAGCAATCAGAAAGAAAAGTCTTGCTAAGCAAAAGTACTCTGACACTATGTTTAAGTTATACAGTTCAATGATATTAAAACTTGTTTGCAAAACTTTAAAGAAAAGTATAATTTTGGGTTTGTGTGTATTATACTATATTACTGGTGTAAACACTGTGAATACACTAACATAAAAATGTAAAACAGAAATTTTACTGTTAACATGAATGTTTGTACCTTTTCATAACATTTGCACTTCACAAGACATTGCATTTGTTTGGTTTATGTTTTTTTAACTTGATTTTTCAGATAATGCATTAGAATATAAGGACTTCTGTAAGCTGATAGATGTGTATTATACCATGAACCCCCCCACAAAATGTGCACGCTGATTGGCCAGCGTGCACATTGTAAATCAAGTTATACTAATGGAAAAAGGTCTGGTCGCCCGGACTTTTTTCCATTAGTATAACTCTACTTTTAAAACACTGTCTCGCTATGTTAAATGGGTTTAACATAGCAAGACAGCTTTAAAATATGCAACGGAGATCTCCGTTGCTTATTTTAAAGCTGTCTCTCTATGCTAAACCCATTTAACATAGTGAGACAGGTTTTTAAAAAAAAGCAACGGAGAAAGCAAGATCTCCGTTGCTTTTTTACTGTTTCGCTATGTTAAATGGGTTTAACATAGCGAGACAGTTTAAAATAAGCAACGGACATCTCCGTTGCTTATTTTAAAGCTGTCTCGCTATGTTAATCCCATTTAACATAGCAATAAAAAGCAATGGAGATCTTGCTTTCTTCGTTGCTTTTGCCCACAGCTCAGTACATCAGAACTGCCGTGGATGCCAGACATCTGCGGAAGGGCAGTAAACAGGCATTATACTATGCCATTATTTAAGAAAAGTAATAGTTTCTTTTCTTAAATAATGTCATGGTATAATAGCAATAACCCACTTCTGGGTGTGGGTAATGCTGTATTTACCCATGGTTGGCTTTGTTTGGTCCCTCGGGCTTCGCCCTCGGGACCAAACCACGCCAACCGTGGGTAAATCCAGCATTACCCACACCCAGGCGTGGGTTATTGTTATAATATTGCACAGCTCAGAGGTGTTAATAATGAGTTAGCATCTTCAAACTGAACTGTTTGTGTGAAGATAAAGGCTGTAGGTAAAAGAAAGATGGAAGGGGTGCCTATCAGATCAGGGTGCAGATCAAGAAAGGGTCACCTTTTATAGAAATATAGTCAGAAGTGCAAAATAATGCCAAAGTGAAATATCTGTTGACATTTAATCTGAGGGTATATGACAAAACAACTGCATCATGGTCACAGAATAGAATTTTGCATCAGCAGACGATTAGAAAGTAATTGATGAAGACAGAAAAATGTAGAAGACCAAAGATGGGACAATGGTAAATTTGGGAGTAAACACTTCTTAAAGAATCTGCAGAAGAGACAATGAGCACTTAAATATCCTGGTTTGATAAAAAAAGAAAAAATGTTGAGTGAAGATTTGACACTGTCAGAGAGAAAAGTGAATGAGAAATCTTGCATACCTCTCAACTGTACAGCTTTTCGTAGAATGTCCAGATTTTTGCCTCATATTTTTTGTCCATTTTTCATAAAAATGTGGTTTTCTGGAAAACTAGTGGCAAATCATTAAATACTGAAGTTAGAAAATAATGACAGGCATTTGAGTTACAGACTTCATAATCTTCAGAAAATCCATGCTATTGCAAAACCTGTTATGCTATCTACTTTCTAAGTTAGTAAGAGCAAAATTTAAAAATTGTCCCTATTTTTGGGCCTTTGTCTCACTTTTATTTATGGCTTTGCCCAGATTTCTTGCTCTAAGAGGTTGAGAGGTATGATATCTTGTGAAATTACTGGTGCTGAGTTATGTCAGTTAACTCCTACAGGTCATTGTGGACAAGTCAATTAGTGCAACACAGCAGGTACACAAGAAGCTTTTTTTGTTTTGGAGAAGAATGATACTACAAATCTCCAGACAGAAGGTGAATGATGCAGTGAAAGATCAATTCAAACAAGTAGGAAAAGTGATGCAACAATTATATCCAGGGTGGCTGTAGCATATTTGGGAGTTAATTGATAGGCAGTAGACTGAAGTTTTAAAGATGGTAGCCAACCATTTTCATTGTAAAGTATGATATCATAAGGAAGAGAGAACTGGGTTACTTGTAGTCTTTGGCTGCAAATCAAACTCCCAGGGTGGGCAGGAACTGGTACAGGTGATTGCAACAGACGTCAGTGAATGCAGGTTCACCAGTCAGAACTGATCAGAATAGCTTTAGCCGAATAAAAAACACACAAAATGGACTATTTTATATCAGGGCAGAGCAACTAATACTGCTATGCAGGTGGCTGTCACATCTGCACCCCTACTTAACACCATCAACTTTGAAATCATTTCAGGAGAAAGGGGCAGCTTTCTTACTGCAGCAGTTTTACAGTTGTGGATAGAAACATACGTGGATTGTTACATGCATGCATGCTGTC